>NC_091988.1:204926544-205226544 GCF_044704955.1 Pristiophorus japonicus | reverse complement strand
CTCCCACATTCTACCCTACGTAAATGTGAGGTGATCCAAAACTCAGCTGCCTGTTCTTAACTCGTACCAAGACCTGCTCACTCATCACCCGTGCTCACGGACCTACATTGGCTCCCCATAAAATAATGCCTCGATTTCAAAATTCGCATCCTTGTTTTCAAATCACTCCATGGCCCTTGCCCCTCCTTATCTCTAATCGCCTCCAGCTCCACAACCCCCCCTCCCACCAATGTCTGCACTCCTCTAATTCTGCCCTCTTGAGCATCCCTGATTATAATCGCTCAACCATTGGTGGCCGTGCCTCTTGTTACATAAGTCCTAAGCTTTGAAACTCCGTGTCTAAACCTCTCCACTTCTCTCTCATCCTTTAAGCCGCTCCTTAAAACCTACCTCTTTGGCCAAGCTTTTGGTCACCTAATTTCTTCTTACGTGGCTCGGTGTCAAATTTTTTGTCTCACAACACTCCTGTGAAGAACCTTGGGATATTTCACTATGTTAAAGGCGCTATATAAATACAAGTTGTTGTTGATGTATATGCTTTAAGGATGTGTGGCTGCAGTTTGTTCTGGGGACAGGCATGTTGTCCAGACCAGCCACGTCCTGATATCCTGAAATTCTGCTTTAGTGATATAATGACTGGGACGATGGAAAGTCAGCAAGATTCCCAACTGATGTCAATTAAATGGTAATTCGTCGTGAGTGGGAACTCTACACAAAAATATTTTCTCCGAAACTGTCTATTATTCCAGAGGAAGGAAAATTGAGGGAAAGCACTTTATAATGAAAATATTCCCTCATTTTTAAACATGATAAACTTCCCTTAAATTTGTCACATTCTTGAAAACAAAATTCCTTGCTAGTATCCAGAGCCTTGAAAAGCCTTGATAGTGAATTATAGGGAATGTCCCATACAGTTTTGGATTCACTCAGCTCCAGAAAGTATCAATGTTTTTACACAGTGTAAGATTCCAAAATTCGTGGAAGCCCCCCATGTTTGGACTCACTGAAAAGGAAATTCGATTTGGGCATATTAAACAGAAAGTTTGGGATCCTAAAATGCATATGGAAGAAATCTACGAGTTTTAACCAAGCTTGGGATTTTAAAAGGCATGCTTGGGCCTGTGGGGAAAAACTGCAGACAGAGCGGTGGGATCAACCTTTACCTTTAGAATTTGGATATTGTAGCTAATCAGGGGGAGCTGTTTAACCATAAGTCAGGCTCCCAGAAAACATTAGCATTTAAACAATCGACCACGGAAGGAACATTATCTACCCCACCCACAGGACCCAAATATCACACACATATTCCAACACTTTTTCAACATGCATAGAAATATCTGGCTCAGCCCAGACTTCCCGAAGCCAAAGCAGTGCTATTACAATGGACAAGAGTTCATCAGCTCATAAATAAGGAGTATCGCCATCCCAAAGTCTATCAACGCCAGATTAAAACATTTAATCAAGTTTCAGTTAGCTAGCCCGCCAAAACTTATACAAAGAAGATCACTTAAAATCAATGGGCAGCAAAACTCAAACAAAAGAAACGTTAGATTTGGCGCGAAGATTAAGCAGCCTCTCAGAGTATAATTGAAGGCCTATCATAACAAGAGAACTATTCTGACCATCACAGGAAAAACTTTTCTGACCATCACTTCGGAACAACAAGATCAAGATCGAGAACACACGGCGAGAAAACACAGGAAGAAACATCGTGACATCGGAGAAAAGAACTTCAAAAACCAATCAGTGGAACATCAATACCAACTGACTTGGTAACAGCCATCAACCACCGCGACCGATGAAACCAACCAAGAAAATCAACCAAGAAAACCGGGGTCCACGCAAGTTTTCCACTCTACAATTTGTGCCTAGACTATCCAGCGAGTAAAAAATTACCTAAAGAACTTAAAACCCTATTGCTAACAAAGGAAATTGGGTACTCACCAGAGATAAATCCAAAATGCGTCTAACCGTATCAGCGGACTCACCCCAACTGGCTTCAATACACAGCAGAGGTCTTCTACCATGTCCGGGGTATGGCAAGGCAAACCGGCTATAACCAAAGAACCCCAAAACCGCGAAACAGCCCTAGCTGTCAAAAGGAAAGATCTGGTGAGCATGAAACCCTGGAGCCCTAATGTTTGACCTAGTTAGAGAGTAAGTGGGAGGTGGGAGATATTTCTGTCGTGTTTATTACCTGTAATAAAGTATTCCTCACTGTTTAGAACCTTTTTGTAAGATGTTACAGTTTTATTGGAGTGTATTTTTGTTATTTGCTTTCTTGAATAAAACCCAAACCTTCTTTGTACAAAACAGTTGTCTGCTGCACTTTATCATACCCTGATTAATAAATCCAAGCTCGAGAACCAGGGAGCGGGAGCGACTCACAATCGCTCTGGTCAGGAAGGCAAGCTGACAGACCCACCACCCCCTACAACAGGATATCATCATCATCGGCAGCCCCTCGAATCGAGGATGATTTGCTTCCACGTCAAAAAGTTCACAGGTGTTTCAATGAAGGGCTTAAAATTCCAGGTCCCGAACTAAATCTTGAAGGGTGGAAGATGCTTGTGCGTGGATTTTTTTTAACGTGTGGTGACCGTTGCACACCAGATATACACAGCACAGAAACAGGCCATTTGGCCTGACCAGTCCATGCCAGCTTTTATGCTCCACTTGAGCCTCCTCCTGCCTTTCCTCATCTAACTCAATCAGCATAACCCTCGATTTCCTTCTCCCTCATATGCTTATTTAGCCTCCCCTTAAATGCATCGATATTATTCGTTTCAGCCACTCCCTGTGGTACCAAGTTCCACATTCTCCTCACTCTCTGGGTAAAGAAGTTTCCCCTGAATTCCCGATTGGATTTCTTGATTACTATCTTGTATTGATCTAGTTTTGCTCTTCCCCACAAGTAGAAACACTCTATCTACTCTGTCAAAACATTTCATAATTTTAAAGACCTCGATTTGGTCTTTACCTCTATTAGACCCCTCAGCCTTCTCTTTTCAAGAGACCCCCAAGCCTGTTTATCCTTTCCTGATAGGTATACCCTCGCATTTCTGGTCTTATCCTTGTAAATCTTCCCTGCACCATCCCCACTGCCTCTATATCCTTTTTATGGCGACCAGAATTGTACACAGTACTCCATGTGTGGCCTTACCAAGGTTCGATACAAGTTTAGCATAACTTCTCTACTTTTCAATTCAATCCGTTTAGAAATAGACCCTAGTGCTTGGTTTGCTTTTTTATGACCTTGTTAACCCATGTCGCTACTTTTAGTGATGTGTGCATTTGTACTCCAAGATCCCTTTGCTCTGCTACCCCATTTAGATTCGTATTTTCTAAGTAATAGGTGACCTCCCAATTTTCTTGCCAAAATGTAATACCTCACATTTATCTATATTGAATTTCATTTGCCAATTATATGCTCATTCTGCAAATTTATTAATGTGCTCCTGTAATTTGTTGCAGTCCTCCTCAGTATTGATCACCACCCCTAATTTGGCATCACCTGCAAATTTAGAAATTGTGTTTTTGATTCCAAAGTCTAAATTGTTAATATAAGTTGTGAACAGTGGTCCCAGCACTGATCCTTGTGGAACACCACTTCATATCGTGTCACTGAATAGCTACCCTTTACCCCTACTCTCTCTCTGCTTTGTCTTGAAGCCAGCTAGTTATCCATTCTGCTACTTGCCCCGACTCCGTATTCTCTGACCTTATTCATTAATCTATTATGTGGTAACTTATCAAAGGCCTTTTGAAAATCTAGATAAATTACATCTACTGCATTACCCATGTCTACTCTCTATGTTATCGCTTCAAAAAATTCAATGAGGTTGGTGAAGCAAGACTTTCAAATCACTAAAAGTAGCGACACAGGTTAGCAAGCCTAAAAAAAGCAAACTAAGGTTTATTTCTAGAGGTTTAGGCCCCAAGTTTCCACATGATTTGCTCCTGATTTTTAGGAGCAACTGGTGGAGAACAGAGTATCTTAGAAATCGCAATTCTCCACATTTTAAGTTTTCTGCAGTTCTAGTCGGTTAGAACAGTTTCACTTTTGAACAGAATTTTTTTTTTCCAAAGGGGGCGTGTATGGCCACTGACGCCTGATTTGAAAGTTTCCACAGTGAAAACGTACTCCAAACTAACTTAGAATGGAGCAAGTGAAGATTTTTGTAGGCTTGAAAAAACCTTGTCTACACATTAAAAAATCAGGCGCAGGTTACAAATTAGGCGTCTGGAACGAGGTGGGGCGGGGAAAGGGAAGTCATTACATTCCACAATAAATCCTTAGTTATACTTACACAAATAATTCCAACCTGAATAAAAATTTATAAGCAAAGAAAAGATTAAATAAACCATGTTCCTACCTGTGTGAAAGTGCTTCAGGCAGGGAGAAGGCTGCAGGAAGCCTCACAAGTTGAGGCAGCCATTCCCGACGGCGGGGGGGGGGGGGGGGGAGGGGGGGGGGGAGGCAGTGAGGGCCCGACCTACGGCAGCGGGGGGGAGGCAGCCGTTCCCGACGGCGGGGGGGGGGGGAGGGAGGCCCGTCGGGAAACGGCTGCCTCAACTTCTGAGGCTTCCTGCACCTTCTCGCTGCTGCAAGAAGCCTCAGTGCTGATCATGGAAGGGCAATGTGCTTTTATTAAAAAATTTTAAAAATTGAACAGCTACAAAGAACTACAAAAATGGCCGAGTGCCAATGTTTACTTCAGACTGCGCGAGCGTGAACGCTCCAACGCGCACGCGCAGGGTTGCCGGCACGAAAAAAACTCATTTAAATTGTACCCGCCCCCTCCTACTTACAAAATCGGCGCGAGTGGTAGGCTCCGCCCCTTGTGCGCCACGCCAAGCAGACATCGAGCTGCAAAGCGCTCGAGAATAGCGCGTTTTTGGCGCGAAAAACGGGCGCCCAGCTCGGAGGGGCACCTGTTTTGCCGCGTGTGGTAACTTGGGGCCATAGAATTGAAAAGTAGGGAAGTTATGCTAAATCTGTATCGAACCTTGGTTAGACCACACTTGGAGCACTGCATACAGTTCTGGTCACCATATTACAAAAAAGATATAGAGGGACTGGAGAGGACGCAGAGAAGATTTACACGGATGATACCAGAAATGCGAGGGTATACATATCAGGAAAGGATAAACAGGCTGGGTCTCTTTTTTCTTGAAAAAAGGCTGAGGAGTGACCTAATAGAGGTCTTTAAAATGATGAATGGTTTTGACAGAGTGGATACAGAGTGTTTCCACTTGTGGGGAGGAGCAAAACTAGAGGCCATCAATATAAGATCGTCACCAAGAAATCCAACAGGGAATTCAGAAGAAACTTCTTTACCCAAAGAGTGGTGAGAATGTGGAACTCGCTATCACAGCGAGTGGATGAAGCGAATAGTATGGATGCATTTAAGGGGAGGCTAGATAAGCATGAGACAGAAGGGAATAGAGGGTTATGCTGATAGATTTAGATGAGGAAAGACGGGAGGAGGCTCGAGTGGAACATAAACGCCGGCATAGACTGGTTGGGCCAAATGGCCTGTTTCTGTGCCGTATATGCTATGCAATCCTATGCAATTCCCTTTTGAAATCCATACTGACTATTCATTATTATATTTTTAGTTTCTAGACGTTCTACTATTTTCACCTTTAGTCGGGATTCCATTATCTTTCCTACTACCGATGTAATGCTGACTGGTCTATAATTTCCTGGACATGTTCTATCTCCCTTCTTAAATATAGGTATTTACTTAAGCTATTCTTCGATAAAGTACCACGTAAGTCCTCTGGCACGACATCTTGTTCTAACAAATTATCATAGAACGGCTACAGCACAGAAGGAGGCCATTCGGCCCATGCCGGCTCTCTGCAAGAACGCTTGAGCTAGTCCCACTCCCCTGTCCTTTCCCCGGAGCCCTGCAAATTTTTTTCCTTCAGGTACTTATCCAACTCCCTTTTGAAAGCCTGGATTGAATCTGCCTCCACCAGACTTTCAGGCAGTGCATTCCAGATCCTAACCACTTATTAAGTATGTGTAGTAATGCTTCTGCTAACTCTCCCTTACATTAAACATAGAAACATAGAAAATAGGTGCAGGAGTAGGCCATTCAGCCCTTCCAGCCTGCACCGCCATTCAACGAGTTCATGGCTGAACATGAAACTTCAGTACCCCCTTCCTGCTTTCACGCCATACCACTTGATCCCCCGAGTAGTAAGGACTTCATCTAACTCCCTTTTGAATATATTTAGTGAATTGGCCTCAACTACTTTCTGTGGTAGAGAATTCCACAGGTTCACCACTCTCTGGGTGAAGAAGTTTCTCCTCATCTCGGTCCTAAATGGCTTACCCCTTATCCTTAGACTGTGACCCCTGGTTCTGGACTTCCCCAACATTGGGAACATTCTTCCTGCATCCAACCTGTCCAAACCCGTCAGAATTTTAAACGTTTCTATGAGGTCCCCTCTCACTCTTCTGAACTCCAGTGAATACAAGCCCAGTTGATCCAGTCTTTCTTGATAGGTCAGTCCCACCATCCCGGGAATCAGTCTGGTGAATCTTCGCTGCACTCCCTCAATAGCAAGAATGTCCTTCCTCAAGTTAGGAGACCAAAACTGTACACAATACTCCAGGTGTGGCCTCACCAAGGCCCTGTACAACTGTAGCAACACCTCCCTGCCCCTGTACTCAAATCCCCTCGCTATGAAGGCCAACATGCCATTTGCTTTCTTAACCGCCTGCTGTACCTACATGCCAACCTTCAATGACTGATGTACCATGACACCAGGTCTCGTTGCACCTGCCCTTTTCCTAATCTGTCACCATTCAGATAATAGTCTGTCTCTCTCTTTTTACCACCAAAGTGGATAACCTCACATTTATCCACATTATACTTCATCTGCCACGCATTTGCCCACTCACCTAACCTATCCAAGTCACTCTGCAGCCTCATAGCATCCTCCTCGCAGCTCACACTGCCACCCAACTTAGTGTCATCCGCAAATTTGGAGATACTACATTTAATCCCCTCGTCTAAATCATTAATGTACAATGTAAACAGCTGGGGCCCCAGCACAGAACCCTGCGGTACCCCACTAGTCACTGCCTGCCATTCCGAAAAGTACCCATTTACTCCTACTCTTTGCTTCCTGTCTGACAACCAGTTCTCAATCCACGTCAGCACACTACCCCCAATCCCATGTGCTTTAACTTTGCACATTAATCTCCTGTGTGGGACCTTGTCGAAAGCCTTCTGAAAGTCCAAATATACCACATCAACTGGTACTCCTTTGTCCACTTTATTGGAAACATCCTCAAAAAATTCCAGAAGATTTGTCAAGCATGATCTCCCTTTCACAAATCCATGCTGACTTGGACCTATCATGTCACCATTTTCCAAATGCGCTGCTATGACATCCTTAATAATTGATTCCATCATTTTACCAACTACTGAGGTCAGGCTGACCGGTCTATAATTCCCTGTTTTCTCTCTCCCTCCTTTTTTTAAAAAGTGGGGTTACATTGGCTACCCTCCACTCGATAGGAACTGATCCAGAGTCAATGGAATGTTGGAAAATGACTGTCAATGCATCCGCTATTTCCAAGGCCACCTCCTTAAGTACTCTGGGATGCAGTCCATCAGGCCCTGGGGATTTATCGGCCTTCAATCCCATCAATTTCCCCCAACACAATTTCCCAACTAATAAAGATTTCCCTCAGTTCCTCCTCCTTACTAGACCCTCTGACCCCTTTTATATCCGGAAGGTTGTTTGTGTCCTCCTTAGTGAATACTGAACCAAAGTACTTGTTCAATTGGTCCGCCATTTCTTTGTTCCCCGTTATGACTTCCCCTGATTCGGACTGCAGGGGACCTACATTTGTCTTTACTAACCTTTTTCTCTTTACATACCTATAGAAACTTTTGCAATCCGCCTTAATGTTCCCTGCAAGCTTCTTCTCGTACTCCATTTTCCCTGCCCTAATCAAACCCTTTGTCCTCCTCTGCTGAGTTCTAAATTTCTCCCAGTCCCCAGGTTCGCTGCTATTTCTGGCCAATTTGTATGCCATTTCCTTGGCTTTAATACTATCCCTGATTTCCCTAGATAGCCACGGTTGAGCCACCTTCCCTTTTTTATTTTTATGCCAGACAGGAATGTACAATTGTTGTAATTCATCCATGCGGTCTCTAAATGTCTGCCATTGCCCATCCACAGTCAACCCCTTAAGTATCATTAGCCAATCTATCTTAGCCAATTCATGCCTCATATCTTCAAAGTTACCCTTCTTTAAGTTCTGGACCATGGTCTCTGAATTAACTGTTTCATTCTCCATCCTAATGCAGAATTCCACCATATTATGGTCACTCTTCCCCAAGGGGCTTCGCACAATGAGATTGCTAATTAATCCTCTCTTATTACACAACACCCAGTCTAAGATGGCTTCCCCCCTAGTTGGTTACTCGACATATTGGTCCAGAAAACCATCCCTTATGCACTCCAGGAAATCCTCCTCCACCGTATTGCTTCCAGTTTGGCTAGCCCAATCTATGTGCATATTAAAGTCACCCATTATAACTGCTGCACCTTTATTGCATGCACTCCCAATTTCCTGTTTGATGCCCTCCCCAACATCACTACTACTGTTTGGAGGTCTGTACACAACTCCCACTAACGATTTTTGCCCTTTAGTGTTCTGCAGCTCTACCCATATAGATTCCACATCATCCAAGCTAATGTCTTTCCTAACTATTGCATTAATCTCCTCTTTAACCAGCAATGCTACCCCACCTCCTTTTCTTTTTATTCTATCCTTCCTGAATGTTGAATACCCTTGGATGTTGAGTTCCCAGCCCTGATCATCCTGGAGCCACGTCTCCGTAATCCCAATCACATCATATTTGTTAACATCTATTTGCACAGTTAATTCATCCACCTTATTGCGGATATTCCTTGCATTAAGACACAAAGCCTTCAGGCTTGCTTTTTTAACACCCTTTGTCCTTTTAGAATTTTGCTGTACAGTGGCCCTTTTTGTTCTTTGCCTTGGGTTTCTCCGCCCTCCACTTTTCCTCATCTCCTTTCTGTCTTTTGCTTTTGCCTCATTTTTGTCTCCCTCTGTCTCCCTGCATAGGTTCCCATCCCCCTGCAATATTAGTTTAACTCCTCCCCAACAGCACTAGCAAACACTCCCCCTAGGACATTGGTTCCGGTCCTGCCCAGGTGCAGAACGTCCGGTTTGTACTGGTCCCACCTCCCCCAGAACCGGTTCCAATGCCCCAAGAATTTGAATCCCTCCCTGCTGCACCACTGCTCAAGCCATGTATTCATCTGCGCTATCCTGCGATTCCTACTCTTTCAAAATGCGCAGATGTAATCCATCCGGACCAGGGGTTTTATCCTCTTTGAGTTTGATTAGTTTATTTAATATTTCTGTTTTTATTTTAAATGCAATTATCTCATTTCTAAACTCATCATCCGATGTCATGCCCACCTGTTCTAGAAACATAGAAAATAGGTGCAGGAGTAGGCCATTCGGCCCTTCGAGCCTGTACCACCATTCAATAAGATCATGGCTGATCATTCCCTCAGTACCCCTTTCCTGCTTTCTCTCCATACCCCTATTAAGTATGTCCCTAGTAAATACTGAAGCAAGGTAACTATTTAATATTTGCAAAGTAATTATTTAATATTGGAGTCGAGGGGTGGGCTTTCTGACAAGATGAGTCATGATGGTAGTTTTGCAATGGAGGGGGATAATGCTCGAGGGAGACTGAACCATTTATAATGTCAACTAGCATGGAGGTCAGGAAGGGAAATTGGGTGATAGCAATTTAGTGGGAATGAAGATGAGGGAGCACAATATGGGTCCAATAAACTTGGGGGGGTGGGGGGGAGAGAATAGAGACGCAAGAGAAATTAAATGGGAAGTTGAGGTTCAGGTTTAAGTTAGCCCTCATACCTCGTTATGAGTTTAGGCTTAAAAACAGATCTCCGGGTCAAAGTCCTGGAAATCTGATTCTAAGTTTAAACTGTGTGGTACTACTCAATGGGAATCTATACAATGGAGTAGCATTATGGAGCATTAATATGCTGCAGTTTAAAGTGGTAGAAAACAAATGTGCATTATGACCCCCCCAAATGTCAGTTTACTGAATGTAGCCACGCTGCCATGGGGAACAGTCAGGTACAGGCCCGACACCTCCACATGAGGAGACCCGACGGGAGCTCTCGAGCTCGACTTTGACAGAGATATATAGGAGTGCGGGTCACTCACTGTCATTGCTGCCTGTAATACATAGCGAGAAAGAAAATACTTCCCTAAAGAAACCTAACTGGGATTACCATGAGCTGCCTTCAGAAAAATTCGGACTCCTGCCGACTGAGGAGTTTGAGAATCCAGACTCTGTTCAAACTATTGTCCATTTGACACCAGAACCTCCAGTATTATCCATTCCAATTCACAAACTCTGATCTCAAAAATTCCTATCATTCAACTACACAGTTTAATAAAAACATAATTTATTAAAAGCATACAACAGAAAACAGAAATATGTCTAGGATGTATCACATTTATAAAATATACTCACGGACAATTTATGTTCCTGCTTGGGTGGGGTCATTTTGTACAGGGTAGATTTGACTTTGGCCAGTTCCCTTCCAATAATTTACATAGAATTTGCCACAGAACCAGGCCATTCGGCACAACGTGTCTGTGCCGGTGTCTATGCGCCACACAAGCCTTCTTCCACCCTATCACCAGAGTCTTTGATTCCTTTCTCCTACATGTATTTATCCAGCTTCCCCTTACATACAACTATGCTATTCACATCAACCATTCCATATGGTAGAATGCTCCACATTCTCACCACTCTCTGGGTAAAGAAGTTTCTCCTGAATTCCCCATTGGATTTATTAGTGATTATTTTATATCTATGACCCCTAGCTTTAGACTCCCCCCACAAGAGGAAACATCTTCTCTACATCTACCCTATCGAACCCCTTCAGTTTTAAGGCGCTCTATCCGGTCATCCCTCGGCCTTCTCCTTTCTGGAGAAATGAGCCCAGCATCTTTCCTGACAGTTATAATCTCAGTTTTCACTTTCTTCAGGGCCTCTATATCCATTGTCATCTGTAGACCAGAACTGTTCACAGTACTCCAAGTGTGGTCTGACTTTACGGATATAGATATTTCTCTTGCAAGCATGTGTTTAGAAATTATTTCTTTTTTCTGCCTCGATGATTAATATTCTCAAAATTCTTCAGTGTTAAATATTTCAGTACAAGCCCATAAAAGTAAGAGGGGCCTAACTCCTTTCACTTCCCCCTCCCAACATGTAGACTACCTGCAGCAGACCAAAGGAAGAGGAAGTTGGACAAAAACACTCCGCAAGAGCTCAGGACAAGGATGTAAATAAGCAAATGAAATGAATGGAAAGGCCTCTGACTTTTACCTCGTTTTTCTATTTGTTCTTTAAGTTCTTGCAGTTAACTCTCATTTCCTTTAGGATTATCAAATGACCAATTTACATTTATCTGAATGGCACAGTGTACAACACACAGCATGATCTGCACTTCTACACGGAGAAAGATTTACAGGGTTCCGGCAGGTTCCAGCCAAGACTGAGGAGAAAACGTCTATGTAAAAACATCTCAATATTACTCACAAAATGGTAAATTTATACTTAATACAAATCTTTTATCTCCTTAATTGACACTATTAAAGGACTGCAGTTGAGAGATACAAAAGTAATTAAGTGTTACATAGAAACATAGAAAATAGGTGCAGGAGTAGGCCATTCGGCCCTTCGAGCCTGCACCACCATTCAATAAGATCATGGCTGATCATTCCCTCAGTATCCCTTTCCTGCTTTCTCTCCATACCCCTGGATCCCTTTAGCCGCAAGGACCATATCTAACTCCCGCTTGAATATATCCAATGAACTGGCATCAGCAACTCTCTGTGGTAGAGAACTCCACATGCTCACAACTCTCTGAGTGAAGAAGTTTCTCCTCATCTCAGTCCTAAATGGCTTACCCCTTATCCTTAGACTGTGTCCCCTGGTTCTGGACTTCCCCAACATTGGGAACGTTCTACCCGCATCTAACCTGTCCCGTCCCATCAGAATTTTATATGAGCATTATATAGTCCTTTCCAGACAAATCTTTATTTGTGCTGTTCGGTGTTAAAGCACTTATGGTCCATATGTACAAACATTTCATGCAGCCACTATTCAGTACTGAAATCGTAGCAACAACATTTGTGTCTTGGAGCACAGAGACAGTGAGAAGTTGTACTGCAGTAATGGCTGGCACACAGTTTCCTATAGTTTGATGCTTGGTTCATTCTCTATAAAATTGCTTAACATTCGTTGATCTCCTGTGACATTATACACAGTCAAAAAACTCATTCATTCTCTTACTGTTTTATATTGCATTTTTTTCCATCTTTTTTTTTAAAATTCACTTTTGAGATGAGGGGCATTTATTGCCCATCCGTGGCTGTAGCTGGTGGGCCTTCTGTCTTTGCAGCAGTTTGTTGATACAGCTGGCAAGGTCACTTAGGAATCAACCACGTCGGGAGTTACAGATAGGCCAGAGCGGGTAAGGATGACAGGTTTCCTTCCGTCCCTAAAGGACATTAGACAACCAGTTGGCTTTTACAACAATCTGACAGCTTGATGGTCACTTCCTTACTGATACCACTTTTTATATTTTAAACTGAATTCAAATTGTCAAACTGGAATGGTGGGATTTAAACTCGCGTTCTTTGGATTACTAGTCCAGTAACATGGGGCTCGATTTTGCCAGGTGATTTGCGCCATTTTTCTAGCGCACGACGCGTTTTTTGGCACAAGTTTTTAAATTAAAGTTTCCCCAAGGAATCTGAGTTAGTTACAATTTTTTAGGTTAGTTTTTTTTGACGTCATAGGGGGTGTTACCTCACGTCTGTGCCAGTTTTTAATCATTTTTCGAAGTTTGCCCCCAAAAATTTCTCCTAGGTCGGTGTATCTGGCCACTCCCGAAAAACCTTCTGGTGAGTTAAGAAAAAGCAGCACACATTAAAAAAAAAATCGGCACAGAAAGACGCCATTGTTTTTCATCGAAGTTTTGGAGGGAGTCAAGAACACTTTAAATGTTCATAATAAAGTTTAGAATGTTTTACCTTACAACGGAACGGAGTAGATGGAAGTTTGATGGAATTCTGAATTTTTATTTTCTTTAAACTCACACGCCACCACCAAACATCTAGAAACAGGGCTGGAAGGTCGGAACGTCGGCTGGCAGAACCTCAGCCGAGCCCAGACACAAGGGCTTGGCTGCAAAACAAGTCCGGGGGAGGGGGGAGGTGGCGATCGGAAGAAATCACAAGACTAGGCATGAAATGTAGCCCGGGAGGGTTGGAGGGGTTCCCGAACACTGCACTTGCTCAGAGCTGGGTGTGGTCCATACAGACTTTAGGGAGAGAGAACAAAGAATCTGTCCTGCCTGCCTGCCGTTTTGAGCTTCTTGCAAAGGTGAAATTTAAGCATGGGGGAAATACTGATAATACCATACCTTGTGCAAGCCTTCTGAATCATGGTGCTGCGGAGGAGACAAGTAATTCGACGTCATCACATGAGGAACCTCAGAGCCTGTAGGATGCTGGGCAGGAGGCCTTACCCACCTCGGGTATATCGAGACAGGGGTTCGTACCTGCACCTGAGTGATGCAGACTGTGTCAGAAGGCTGCGTTTCCAAAAAGTTGTAGTAACTGAGATCTGTGAGTTGGTGAAAGCAGACCTGCAACCTAGAAGCATCAGGAGGACTGAAGCGTAGGTTGCAGCTGCACTTTCATTCTATGCATCCGGATCCTTCCAAGCTACAACTGGGGATGTGTGCTCCATCTCTCAACATGCATCACATGTTTGCATTCGGCAGGTGCCTGCTGCACTATATGTCTGGAGGATTGACGACATAAAAACTCCCCATGACTGCTCAAACAATCCATGACAGGACTGTGGGCTTCTCAAAGGTACAGGGCTGCATTGATTGTACCCACAGCACCTTGTGAGCACCTTTGGCGGATTCAGAGATGTACAGGAACAGAAAAGGCTTCCACTCCATTCATGTACAGCTCGTGTGTGACGACATGCATCGCATCATGTCAGTCGATGCAAGATACCTTGGGAGCACTCATGATGTGTTCATCCTACGCGAGAGCGCTATATCTGCCATGTCTCAGCAGCAGCCAGAAGGGCAGAGCTGACAAAGGGTACAGCCTCGCCACTTGGCTCATGGTGCCACTACTCAGAACCCAGACGGAAGCTGACCGGGAATACATGTTGCACATTGCGACGTGCAGCATCGGAGAGAGGACCATTGGCATCTTGAAACAGCGTTTCCGATGCCTGGACCATTCCAGAGGCTACTTGCTATACTCCCCAAGATTGTCGGTCAGTTCACTGTTGTCTGCTGCATGCTGCATAACTTAACCATCATGAGGCAGCAGCAGCTGGTTGTAGAAGACCCATTTGCGGTGAGAGTGGCTGATGATAATGATGAGGAAGATACAGATGATGAGCAGGAGGACAAGGACGAGGAAGCCATGAAACGACCTGAACCCAGAGCACGACGGCGGAGGAGGGCAGGCCATCGTACCCCTTTAACGATTACTCGAGTCTTGCGCCAGCAGCTCATCCGAACGCTTTGCTACCTGAAGGCTCAGCGACAACTATTCCACACGGACCATGTTTACTGTTTGGACCTATTCTGTAATGTGTTGAGTTAATGGAACAAATAATGGAAATTATTCTTGTTTACTTCAAAAGTTGTGTTAATAATCGAACAAATGATGGAAATGATTCAGTTATAATTTAAAATATATTTTATTCAAAAATTTAACATTTGTACTTAACTAAAAATATTCTTCTTTCAAACTTTAACATTTTCAGTTAAGATCACTTACAAACTTTAAACTTGTAAATTTACATAACTTACAAAAACCTTTTAATTTGAGAACAGTTACAACAGTAACAACAGCAAAGAAAGGCTGCACCCATCTCTCCTCCACCTTATTCTCAGACCACCCGCCATGCTTGGTCTTGGTGACTCCACCACCTCTGCCCACAGGCAGTGGCAGTGTTTTTAGGGTTGGTACCAAGCTTCTTTCTAACATGTCAGGTGATGCGCACCTGTTTGGGGGGGGGGGGGGGGGGGAAAGAGGCGGCAGACCTCCAACGTTCCCTCCCTCATGTTGAGCAAAAGTATCTCGAATACCTGCAACATTTCCTTCCTCATGTTCAGAGAATGTTTGAACTACCTGCGACATTCCCTCGCTCATGTTCACTGACAGCACATCAGTTACCTGCGACACTCCCCCCTCACGTGCACCGACATGGTTTCAGCTGACTGAGATATTCCCTCCCTCATGTTCACATTGTTCCCATTTCTCGTGAGAGTGTTGTTACTTCTCCCGACAGTCCCGATACCTCATCACCCACCCCACTGATGGTGTCCAGGAGTGATCGCGTAAGGTCAATGCTGTCCACATTCATTGCCATCATCTGAACCACATCTGTTAGATCCTGCAGCTCAGGAGAGCGTTGTCAAGCTCTCCTTCCCCTCCTCACCGAGTGTGGCTCGGAGCATCCCAGTGGGACCCGCAGCCTGGGACGGTGGGGCCCTGGGTGCCTCGCTGCACCCAGAATGGCCAGTGGGAGCAGATTCAATAGTAACTTTCAAAAAGGAATTTAATAAATACATGAAGGGGGAAAATTTCAAGGCTATTGGGAAAAAGCAGGGGAGTGGGATTAATTGGATCGCTCTTTCAAAGAGCCGGCACAAGCACGACCGACCGAATGGCCTCCTTCCGTGTTGCATGATTGTAGTTCTGCATAAAACACATTAGCAGTCATCATCATAGGCAGTCCCTCGAAATCGAGGAAGACTTGCTTCCACTCTAAAAGTGAGTTCTCAGGTGACTGTACAGTTCAATACGGGAATTACAGTCTCTGTCACAGATGGAGCAGACAGTGGTTGAAGGAAAGATGGGTGGGGAGTCTGGTTTGCCGCACGCTCCTTCCGCTGCCTGCGCTTGATTTCTGCATGCTCTTGGCGACGAGACTCGAGGTGCTCAGCGCCCTCCCAGATGCTCTTCCTCCACTTAGGGCGGTCTTTGGCCAGGGACTCCCAGGTGTCGGTGGGGATGTTGCACTTTATCAAGGAGGCTTTGAGGGTGTCCTTGAAACATTTCCTCTGCCCACCTAGGGCTCGCTTGCCGTGTAGGAGTTCCAAGTAGAACGCTTGCTTAGGGAGTCTCATGTCGGGCATGTGGACGATGTGGCCCGACCAAAGGAGCTGGTTGAGTGCGGTCAGTGCTTTGATGCTGGGGATGTTGGCCTGAGCGAGAACACTGATGTTAGGGCGTCTATCCTCCCAGTGGATCTGCAGGATCTTAGAGGCAGCGCTGGTGGTACTTCTCTAGCACTTTGAGGTGTCTACTGTATAGTCATTCAGAGGCCGAACTCCAAGCTATCATCATCTTCACCGAGGCGTACGAAAGCATGGGCCTTACACTTAACATCCGTAAGACAAAGGTCCTCCACCAACCTGACCCAGCCACACAGCACTGCCCTCCGGTCATCAAAATCCACGGCACGGCCTTGGACAAAGTGGGCCATTTTCCATACCTCGGGAGCCTATTATCAGCAAGGGCAGACATTGATGACAAGGTCTAACACCATCCTCCAGTGCGCCAGCGCAGCCTTCGGTCGCCTGAGGAAGAGAGTGTTTGAAGACCAGGACCTCAAATCTGGCACCAAGCTTATGGTCTACAGGGCTGTAGTGATACCCACCCTCCTGTATGGCTCAGAGATGTGGACATTAGTGTTCAGTCGAGGGCTACAAGCAACTTAACAGCATCCAAATTATTTTTAATTGAAATTGCACAGCACTTGAGATATTTACAGCCCACATTCCTGAATTTCACCTCATTGTGCTATAACCCCTTGTATCAAGATGGTTAGGAGTTACGATCTAGTTCCTACCAACAGCTAATTGAGGCTTGCAATAACTCCCGAGCATCTGAACAATGCAGTAAACATTTCAATTATGTTGTGGGTACAATTTGCTATTGCACCACCCAGCAGCGCAAACAGCAAGTGTCACATCAATTCAACTAAAAGCACACATACACTGCAAATGTGAATAGAAACAAGTGCTGGAATACCAAACAGGTCCATCAGCAAAGAACAAAGATGGGTTAACATTCGGGGGTGGGGACTTTTCACCCCAACTTCTCCACTTTAGACCAAGGGTCTGAACCCCAAAAAATCAAATGCTAACTAACCTGTTGAAAACTTCAGGCATTTTCTGCTTCCAAGACAGTTCTGCCAATCTGATTTACCAGAAAGATCAATCTAATTATTGTTGTATACACAACAAAGAATTTTCAGCGCTCCATGTTGCAACAAATTAATATAATTAAATTAATGCCCAGCGACTAGATAACCTCCACAAGAAATATATCTGTCTGCTGCACCCGATCAGCCTGCATACCACCAAGAGACTTGTGCGTTTGCAAGAATATAAGTGCACAAATCCTTTTGGGACCAATCAGATGGACCATAAAAGTTTTTTCTAGTCCAGTATGTTCCTAAATTGTATCCAGAAACTAGCTGGTGAATGAAAGGTTCCACAAAGATCTTGCTTTTCTCTAACCTGCATGTGATTAGTTTCTGCTACTTGCAAATAAAGTAACGAGCCCCTCATTTCCTGGAAGATGCAAATCAGTTTGAGGCATTGGGAGACCGAGTGATGTCTCTGATAATATTTTCCAGAGACAAACAGCCATACGTTTAGGCATATTGCTGGGGCAGCAGTACTTATTCCAGCAAGTTGTTACTACCAGTTCTGACGAAGGGTCATCGACCTGCAACGTTAACTCCCTGTTTCTCTCTCCACAGATGCTGCCCGACTTGCTGAGTATTTACAACATTTTCTATTTTTATTACTAATTGTTGTGTCCTTCTGAAACGTGCCAGAATGTTTCACCCACTAGAGCAGCTGAGACACTTTCTAAAGGGCTACTGGGGCAAATTTATCAGATCATTGGAAGTCTGCTGTAACAAGTCGTCAATCCAGGAGACAATTTTTATCCATTGCCTAAAGTTATTATTCAATTTAAAATTGCTTTATTTTTCTAATCCCAGTATCTGCTTTGATGTGACCCTTTATCAAGAAGGGGTACTTGTTTATTCTGATGGGTCGGGAATGTCTGGAAAACAGACTTCCGCATGTGTGTGATACAGGAGTGGAAAGATAATCACCTAGCTTCAGTTCCAACTCGAGCAGAGTAGTTCAGCCTACTCAATCACGTGGCGCAATAAGATGAGTAAATTCCGGACATAAACTGCATTGTTCTGGCAAAGATTGAGGGAGTAATGCTAATCCTGCCATACGTCCACAAAATCAATGATATGTTCTGGTAAAATATCCCACGGCACTATTTCGAAGAAGAGCAGGGGAGTTATCCCCGGTGTCCTGACCAATATTTATCCCTCAATCACATAACAAAAACAGTTTATCTGGTCATCATCATTATTTGTGGGAGCTTGCTGTACGCAAATTGAACATAAGAACATAAGAATTAGGAACAGGAGGAGGCCATCTAGCCCTTCAAGCCTGCTCCGCCACTCAACAAGATCATGGCTGATCTGGCTGTGGACTCAGCTCCACTTACCCGCCTGCTCCCCATAACCCTTAATTCCCTTATTGGTTAAAAATCTATCTATCTGTGATTTGAATACGTTCAATGAGCTCGCCTCAACTGCTTCCCTGGGCAGATTCACAACCCTCTGGGAGAAGAAATTCCTTCTCAACTCGGTTTAAAATTGGCTCCCCCGTATTTTGAGGCTGTGCCCCCTACTTCTAGTCTCCATGACCAGTGGAAACAACCTCTCTGCCTCTATCTTGTCTATACCTTTCATTACTTTAAATGTTTCTATAAGATCACTACTTATCCTTCTGAACTCCGAGTAAAGACCCAGTCTACTCAATCTATCATCATAAGGTAACCCCCTCATCTCCGGAATCAACCTAGTGAATCGTCTCTGTACCCCCTCCAAAGCTAGTATATCCTTCCTTAAGTAAGGTGACCAAAACTGCACGCAGTACTCCAGGTGCGGCCTCACCAATACCCTATACAGTTGCAGCAGGACCTCCCTGCTTTTGTACTCCATCCCTCTCGCAATGAAGGCCAACATTCCATTCGCCTTCCTGGCGCCGCATTTCCCACATTACAACAGTGACTACATGTCAAAAGAAATTCATTGGCTGTAAAGTGCTTTGAGACGTCCGGTGTTCGTGAAAAGCACTATATAAACACAAGCCTTTTATTGTTTCTTGGTTATTTCTGGAGCAAGTTAGACATAGTTAGCATATTAGTACCAATAAACTAGAGGAAAAAAACAGACAAACTAACTCTTCAATCAATTTTGTGTGATAGGCCTTGTGTGAGATATTCTTTAGATTATCACCAGTAGATATGGTAATGTGCTGGTTATGTTACAGGACTATTAATCCAGAGAATGCAAGTTCAAATCCCACCGTGGCAGCTTGAGAATTTGAATTCAGTTTATAAAATCTGGAAATAAAATCTCAGTAAAAGTCACCACGAAGCTTTGGATTGTCATAAAAACCCAACTGGTTCACTAACGTCCCTTTAGGGAAGGAAACTTGCTGTCCTTATCCGGTCTAGGCTGACATGTCAGCCAGTCCCACACCAATGGGGTTGACTGTTAATTGCCCTTTGCTGTGAACGAGTAAGTCACTCAAGGGGTAACTAGCAATGCGCCTCAAGAATTAATAAAATAAATAATTTTATAAATGCTTCCCCTTCATCAATACTTCATCCAATAATGTACAGCTGAAAATGTTCCCAACCCAAGTTTAGGAAGAGCAATATCCAGAATTACACTATTCCTGTTTCTCAGTTCAAGTGGACATTATATTGAAATTTCACACGATCATAACATTTTACTAAGAAGGAACTTGAATTTACACATCCTGAGGATGTCCCAAAGTACTTCACAGGCAGTAAATTACTGTTGAAGTGTAGTCACTCTTGTTTAGTGATCAAATGTAGCAGGCAATTTTCACCCAACAACTTGCATTTATCTAGTGCCAATAACATAGTAAAACTTCCCAAGGTGATTATTAGACAAAATTTAACAAGCCACAAAGGAGAAGGAAAGACTGTAAGAGAAGGGATAACCATCCGTGGTTAACTGAGGAAATAAGGGATGGTATCAAATTGAAAACAAGGGCATACAAAGTGGCCAAGACTACTGGGAGGCCGGAGGATTGGGAAACTTTGAAAAGCCAGCAAATAAAGACTTAAAAAAAGAGAGGGAAGATAGATTGTGAAAGTAAATTAGCACGGAATATAAAAACACACAGTAAGAGTTTCTACAGGTACATAAAAAGGAAAAGAGTGGCTAAAGTAAATGTTGGTCCCCTGGAGGATGAGACTGGGGAATAAATAATGGAGAACAGGGAAATGGCAGAGACGTTGAACAAATATTTTGGATCGATCTTCACGGTAGAAGATACTAAAAACATCCCAATAGTGGATAATCAAGGGGCTATGGGGGGGGCAGGGAGGGGGGGAAACTTAATACAATGAAGTAGTACTCGGTAAAAGAATGGGACTAAAAGCGGACAAGTCTCTTGGACCTGATGGCTTACATCCTAGGGTCTTCAGAGAAGTGGCTGTAGAGATAGTGGATGCATTGGTTGTAATCTACTAAAATTCCCTGGATTCTTGGGAGGTCCCAGTGGATTTGAAAACCGCAAATGTCACGTCCTTATTTAAAAAAGGACGCAGACAAAAAGCAGGAAACTATAGATCAGTTAGCCTAACATCTGTCGAAGGGAAAATGCTAGAATCCGTTATTAAGGAAGCAGTAGTGGGACATTTGGAAAACATAATTCAATCAAGCAGAGTCAGCATGGTTTTATGAAAGGGAAATCATGTTTGACAATTTGCTGGAGTTCTTTGAGGATGTAACGAACAGGGTTGATAAGGGGGAATCAATGGATGTGGTCTATTTGGATTTCCAGAAGGCATTTGATAAGGTGCCACATAAAAGGTTACTGCACAAGATAAAAGTTCACAGGGTTGGGGGTAATATATTAGCATGGAGATAGGATTGGCTAACTAACAGAAAACAGAGTTGAGATAAATGGGTCATTTTCTGGTTGGCAAACAGTAACTAGTGGGGTGCCGCAGGGATCGGTGCTGGGGCCTCAACTATTTACAATCTATGTTAATGACTTGGATGAAGGGACTGAGTGTAATGTAGCCAAGTTTGCTGATGATACAAAGATGGGTGGGAAAGCAAATTGTGAGACGGACACAAAAGATTTGTAAAGGGATATAGATAGACTAAGTGAGTGGGCAAAAATTTGGCAGATGGAGTATAACGTGGGAAAATATGAGGTTATCCACTTTGGCAGAAATAATAGAAAAGCAAATTATAATTTAAATGAGGAAAAATTGCAAAGTGCTACAGTATAGAGGGACCTGGGGGTCCTTGTGCATGAAACACAAAAAATTAGTACGCAGGTACAGCAAGTAATCAAGAAGGCAAATGGAATGTTGGCCTTTATTGTAAGGGGGATAGAGTATAAAAGCAGAGAGGTCTTGCTATAACTGTACAGGGTATTGGTGAGGCCACACCTGGAGTACTGCATCCAGTTTTGGTCTCCGATTTAAGGAAGGATATACTTGCACTGGAAGCTGTTCAGAGAAGTCTCAATAGGTTGTTTCCAGAGATGAGGGGGTTGACTTATGAAGATAGGTTGAGCCTATATACATGAGAGTTCAGAAGAATAAGAGGTGATCTTATCAAAACATATAAGATAATGAGGGGGCTCGACAAGATGGATGCAGAGAGGATATTTCCACTCATAGGGGAAACTAAAACTAGGGGACATAGTCTCAGAATAAGGGTCCTTCCATTTAAAACTGAGATGAGGAGGAATTTCTTCTCTCAGAGGGTTGTAAATCTATAGAATTCTCTTCCCCAGAGAGCTGTGGAGGCTGGGTCTTTGAATATATTTAAGGCGGAGAGAGACATATTTTTGAGTGATAAGGGAGTAAAGAGTTATGGGGAGCGGGCGGGGAAGTGGAGCTGAGTCCATGATTAGATCAGCCATGATCTTATTGAATGGCGGAGCAGGCTCGAGGGGCCAGGTGGCCTACTCCTGCTCCTATTTCTTATGTTCTTATATAGATCTGTATTAGGACAGATAACCAAAAGCTTGGTTTTAAGCAGCAACATAAAAGAGTAAAGAGTGGTGGCAAGATGGAGAGGTTCAGGGAGAGAATTCCAGAGCTTAGGGCCTTGGCAGCTGAGGGCACGGTAGCTAATGGTGGAACGATGAAGCTTGGGAATGCTCAAAAAGACTGAACTGGAAGAGCGAAAAGTTTTCATAAGATGCCCCAAACAAAAATAAAGACAACGACCAATCAAATGGTTTGATAGAGAAATAAATGTTGTTATATTACAAGGACACCCTCAAAGCCTCCCTGATAAAGTGCAACATCCCCACCAACACCTGGGAGTCCCTGGCCAAAGACCGCCCTAAGTGGAGGAAGTGCATCCGGGAGGGCGCTGAGCACCTCGAGTCTCATCGCTGAGAGCATGCAGAAACCAAGCGCAGGCAGCGGAAAGAGCGTGTGGCAAATCTGTCCCACCCACCCCTTCCCTCAACGACTATCTGTAGCACCTGTGACAGGGACTGTGGCTCTCATATTGGACTGTTCAGCCACCTAAGGACTCATTTTAAGAATGGAAGCAAGTCTTCCTCGATTCCGAGGGACTGCCTATGATGATGAAATGTTGTCCAGGACACCAGAGACAATTACCCTGCTCTTCTTTGAATAATTCCATGGGTTCTTTTACATTCACCCGAGCAGACATACAGGGTAGCATCTCATCCAAGATGATGGTGCCTTTGACAATGCAGCAATCCTTCAGTATTGCATTGGAGTATCAATCTAGATAAGAGTGCTCAAATCCTAGAGTGGGGCTTGAATTTAACATTCTGAACAACTTGTAATTGTGTAGTGCCTTTAATGTAGGAAAACATCCCAAGGTGCATCACAAGAACGTTATCAAACATAATTTGACACCGAGCCACACAAGGAGATATTAGAACAGGTGACCAAAAGCTGGCCAAAGATGTAGGTTTTAAGGAGCATCTTAAAGAAGTAAAGAGCTGTGGAGAGAGACAGAGAGGTTTAGGGAGGGAATTCCAGAGCTTAGGCCCTTGGCAGCTGATGGTATGGCCGCCAATGGTGGAGTGATTAAAATCCGGGATGCTCTGGAGGCCAGAATTGGAGGAGGCGCAGATATCTCAGAGGGTTGTAGAACTGGAGCAGATTACAGAGATAGGGAGGGGCGAGGCCATGGAAGGATTTGAAAACAAGGATGAGAATTTTGAAATCGACACGTTGCTTAACCGGGAGCCAATGTAGGTCAGCAAGAACAGGGGTGATAGGTGAGCGGGACTTGGTGCGAGTTAGGACATGGGCAGCTGAGTTTTGGATGACCTCATTTTAGAGGGTAGAACGTGGGAAACTGGCCAGGAGTGCGTTGGAATAGTCAAGTCTAGAGGTAACAAAGGCATGGACGTAGTTTCAGCAGCAGATGTTACAGGAGGTGGAAATAGGCAGTCTTAGTGATATGGTCAGAAGCTCATCTCGGGGTCAAATATGACACCAAGATTGCGAACAGTCTGGTTCAGCCTCCAACAGATGTTAGGGAGAGGGATGGGAGTCAGTGACTAGGTAATAGAGTTTGTGGCAGAGATAGGTATTTAGTTTGAGGAAATTTCTGCTCATCCAGGACTGGATGTCAGACAAGCAGTCTCACAATTTAGAGACAGTGGCAGAGAGAGAACCAGAGGCAACTATTGCCACTGAGCCATGCTAGCACTAAAACATTCATGACAACATGGTATAGAGGTCATTTATGGTAACAAATCGAGGAAAGATACTGGACCAACTCATGGCTGTTTTTGTCTTTATGCAAACAAGGCTTCACATCACTCATTACAAAATCCAACCCTCTCTGACCCAAAGTTACTCCAAAACACAGGATGTATCACACATACCCAATATAAAATATGATTAAAACCAACATGTTACTCCAACATAAGTTCATTCTACATTTTTAAAGTATTAAACAATGCAATAAAGTCACTTTAATACAAAATGTTTCTAAGGGAACTAAAACCGCTCGTTTCACTAGAAACAAACTTGATTAACTTGCATTCAATAAAGAAACAAAAAAAAATCTCTGCCTGGATAAAAAATTACCCATGAAAGTACATATAATAAAATGCTGGTAAGAACACAACGTGCCTGTAAACAACATGAAGGCGGAAGGGTTGGTCTCAGCCTCCAAGCCCAACACTAGTTTTATTTTGCTGAGCTACCAACCATTGCATTCGCTCTGTCCCCTCACAATTCCAGCTCCGATTACAGGCAAAACTTAAAAATCACAATGTAAGTCTTCTTCCAGCAATCTTTCCCTTGAAAAAAAACTAATTATATTGGTCTAAAATCTCAGAGCAAGCTGTAAAAATTTCACAAAGAAAGCTTGCTAATTTATTAATGAATCCTAGTCAATGTTTATTCCCCGTCCCTACAGCCAATTCGCCGTGTGTTTTGATTGTCGAGCAGTGTACTGCAGCAGCTGCTGGAGGAAGGCTCGGGAAGCGGCAGGGTTTTGCAGACTAGCCCCAGGCTTCACCTGTAACACAGGCCGCGCTGTGGTGAAAGAGTGAGAGGGGCCGCCAACTTACAGTGACACCCCGGAATGAGGGAGGGTGCGGCGGCCCAGTGCGCTCCCTGGAGCCGGGCTCTTACCTGTGCGGCCGGAGAGCGCTGACATGTCCCGGGCTCGGTCGTCCCGTCCCGTCCCGTTACCACAGAAGGCCGGCCATCGCTCGGGGCAAACCGAGCACAAACCAGCCCCCCGCAAAGCCCGAGCCGCGGCGGAAGAAAGCCGAACCTCGCCCGAGCGATGCCGAGGCCGTCCGGAAACACCCGAGCGATGCCGAGGCTGTCCGGAAACACCCGAGCGATGCCCAGGCTGTCCGGAAACACCCGAGCGATGCCCAGGCTGTCCGGAAACACCCGAGCGATGACCGACCGATCCGGAAACACCCGAGCGATGACCGACCGATCCGGAAACACCCGAGCGATGCCCAGGCCGTCCGGAAACACCCGAACGATGCCCAGGCCGTCCGGAAACACCCGAACGATGCCCAGACCGTCCGGAAACACCCGAGCGATGCCCGGGCCGTCCGGAAACACCCGAACGATGCCCGGGCTGTCCGGAAACACCCGAACGGTGCCCAGGCCGTCCGGAAACACCCGAGCGATGCCCAGGCCGTCCGGAAACACCCGAACGATGCCCAGGCCGTCCGGAAACACCCGAACGATGCCAGGGCCGTCCGGAAACACCCGAGCGATGCCCGGGCCGTCCGGAAACACCCGAACGATGCCCGGGCTGTCCGGAAACACCCGAGCGATGCCCAGGCCGTCCGGAAACACCCGAGCGATGCCCAGGCCGTCCGGAAACACCCGAGCGATGCCCGGGGCCGACCGGAAACACCCGAGCGCAGTGGCACAGCTGTTCCGTCACAACAGCGCGTGAAGCGGGGCGCCATTTTGTTGTCTGGCTCAGAAAAAGCGGGAAAGCCTTCAGTGAGTTTGGAGGTAGGGATATTGTTCCATACAGTTTATACAGCCATATTTTGTCATTTAACAATATCAGAAAAAGTCTGTGTGAAATGCTTTAGAAGGTTAATTTCTTATTCTTTTATTCGCTCCTGGGATGTGGGCGTCGCTGGCAAGCCCGGCATTTATTGCCCATCCCTAATTGCCCCTTGAGAAGGTGGTGGTGAGCCGCCTTCTTGAACCGCTGCAGCCCGTGTGGTGAAGGTGCTCCCACAGTGCTGTTAGGGAGGGAGTTCCAGGATTGTGACCCAGCGACGATGAAGGAACGGCCGATATATTTCCCAGTCAGGACGGTGTGTGACTGGGAGGGGAACGTGGAGGTGGTGGTGTTCCCATGGACCTGCTGCCCTTGTCCTTCTAGGTGGTAGAGGTCGTGGGTTTGGGAGGTCACAACTCGCCGGGTAAAAAAATGTAAAAAAAAAGGAATTTCTTCTCCCAGAGGGTTGTGAATCTGTGGAATTCTCTGCCCAAGGAAGCAGTTGAGGCTAGCTCATTGAATGTATTCAAATCACAGATAGATAGATTTTTAAGCAATAAGGGAATTAAGGGTTATGGGGAGAGGGCGGGTAAGTGGAGCTGAGTCCACGGCCAGATCAGCCATGACCTTGTTGAATGGCGGAGCAGGCTCGAGGGGCTAGATGGCCTACTGCTGTTCCTAATTCTTATGTTCTTATGTTCTTACGTTCCACATGTTACCTCTGGTTCTTTTAACAAACATCTTAATCTGTGTGCTCTGTCACCGACCCTTCTGCCATTTGAAACAGTTACTTATTTACTCTGTCAAAACCAGTCATGATTTTAAACACCTCTATTAGCCTTCTCTGCTCTAAGGAGAACAAACCCAACATCCCCAGTCTCTTCATTCTTCCTGCCAAAATGTATCACTTCACACATCTCTGCATTAAATTTCATCTACCATGTGTCTGCTCATTCTATGTCCTCCTGAAGCCTGTTACTATCTTCCTCATTGTTTACTACATTTTTGAGTTTTGTACAATTTGCACATTTTGAAATTATGGACTATACTCATATCCAGGTCATTAATATATATCAAAAAGAGTTATGGTCCTAATACTGACCCCTGGGGAACACCACTATATGCTTCCTTCTAATCTGAAAAACAACCGTTTACCACTACTCTTTGCTTTCTGTCCCTGAGCCAATTTTGTATCCATGCTGCCACTGTCCCTTTAATCCCATGGGCGTCAATTTTGCTAACAAGTCTATTATGGGGTACTTTGTTAAATACCTGTTGAAAGTCCATATACACAACATGAACCATACACATGAACTACCCTCATCAACATTCTCCGTTACTTCATCATCAACTCGATCAAGTTAGTCAAACACAATTTACTTTTAACAAATCCGTGCTGACTTTCATTTATTAACCCATACTTTTCCAAGTGCTAGTTCATTTTGTCCCGGATTATTGTCTCCAAAAGTTTCCCCATCACCGATATTAGACTGACTGGCCTGTACTTGCCGGGTTTATCCCTTTCCCCTTTTTTAAATAGGCATGTAATATCTGCAATCCTCCAGTCCTCTGGCGCCACCCCAATATCCAAGGAGGAATGGAAGATAGTGGCCAGAGCCTCCGAAATTTCCACCCTTACTTCCCTCATAACCGAGGATACATCCCATCCCGACTGGGTGACTTTTCTACTTTGAGGACTGCCAGTCTTTTAAGTGAAGGCAGATGCAAAGTACTCATTTAGTAGCTCAGCCATGCCCTCTGTCAGCACAGAAGATCTCCCTTTTGGTTACTAATTGGCCCAAGCCCTGACCTCACATCTTTCTCCAGTTTCTCTCCAATCTCCCGTCATGACCTTTCCGAGCTCATCCTGTCCACTTCCTGCTCCTTTGACCCTATTCCCTGCTTATCAAACTGCTTATTATCCAACTTCCTTTTCTGGCTCCTATGTTAGCTGACATTGTTAATGGTTCGCTCTCCTCAGGTACTGTCCCCCTCTCCCTCAAATCTGCCATCATCACCCCTCTCCTCAAAAAAACCCTCAACCCCTCCGTCCTTGCAAACTACCACCACATCTTCAACCTCCCTTTCATCTTGAAAGTCCTTGAATGTGTTATCCTCTCCCAAATCCGTGCCCATCTTACCCGCAACTCCATGTTTGAATCCCTCCAATCCAGTTTCCACCCCTGCCACAAATGACATCCTTTGTGACTATGACAAAGGCAAACTATCCCTCCTCATCCTTCTTGACTTGTCTGCAGCCTTTGACACAGTTGACCTCTCTATCCTTCTCCACCATCGCCCAGCTGGATGGGACTGCACTCACCTGGTTCCATTCTTATCTATCTAATCGTAGCCAGAGAATCACCTGCAGCAGTTTCTCTTCCCGTCCCCGCATTGTTACCTCTGGTGTCCCCCAAGGATCTATCCTTGGCCCCCTCTTATTTCCCATCCACATGTTGCCTCTTGGCGACATCATCCAAAAACACAGCATCAGTTTTCACATGTACGCCAATGACACCCAGCTCTACCTCACTACCACTTCTCTCAACCTCTCTACCGTCTCTAAATTATTAGACTGCTTGTCTGACATCCAGTCTGGATGAGCAGAAATTTTCTCCAATTAAATAATGGGAAAACTGAAGCCATTGTTTTCGGTCCCCGTCACAAACTCTGTTCCCTAGCCACTGACTCCATCCCTCGCCCAACTTATCTCTGGCGCTGAACCAGATTGTTCGCAACCTTGATGTCATATTTGACCTTGAAATGAGCTTTCAACCACAAATCTGCAGCATAACTTCGACCACCTATTTCTACCTCCGTAACATCGCCCATCTCCACCCTTGCCTCAGCTCATCCGCTGCTGAAACCCTCATCCATGCCCTTTTTACCTCTAGACTTGACTATTCCAACGTACTCCTGGCTGGCCTCCCACATTCTACCCTACATAAACTTGTGGTGATCCAAAACTCAGCTGCCCGTGTCCTAACTCGCACCAAATTCCGCTCATCCATCACCCCTGTGCTCGCAGCTCCCTGTTAAGCAACGCCTTCATTTCAAAATTTTCATTCTTGTTTTCAAATCCTTCCATATCTTTGCAAAATACAATCAAGCAGAGTCAACATGGTTTTATGAAAGGGAAATCATGTTTGACAAATTTATTAGAGTCCTTTGAGGATGTAATGAACATGGTGGATAAAGGGGAACCAGTAGATTTAGTGTATTTGGATTTACAAAAGGCGTTTGATAAGGTGCTACATAGAAAGTTACTGCACAAGATGGTGTTGGGGGTAATATAATATCATGGATAGATGATTGGCTAACGAACAGAAAACAGAGAGTCGAGATAAATGGGTTATTTTCAGGTTGGCAAACTGTAACAAGATGGGGTGCCACAGGGATCAGTGCTGGGAACTCAACTATTTACAATCTATATTAATGACTTGGTTGAAGGGACCGAGTGTAATGTAGCCAAATTTGCTGACGATACAAAGATAGGTGGAAAAGCAAATTGTGAGGAGGGCACAAAGAGCCTGCAAAGGGATATAGACAGGCTAAGTGAGTGGGCAAAAATTTGGCAGATGGAGTACAATGTGGGAAAATGTGAGGTTATCCACTTTGGTAGGAAGAATAGAAAAACAAACTATTATTTAAATGGAGAGGGACTACAGGCTGTGGTACAGAGGGATTTGGGTGTCCTCATACATGAAACACAAAAAGTTAGTATACAGGTTCAGCAAGTAATCAGGAAGGCAAATAGAATGTTGGCCTTTATTGCAAGGGGGATAGAGTATAAAAGCAGAGAAGTCCTGCTACAACTGTACAGGGTATTGGTGAGGCCACACCTGGAGTACTGCATACAGTTTTGGTCTCCGTAATGAAGGAAGGATATACTTGCATTGGAGGCAGTTCAGAGAAGGTTCACTAGGTTGATTCCTCGGATGAAGGGGTTGTCTTTTGAGGAAAGGTTGAGCAGGTTGGGCCTATACTCATTGGAGTTTAGAAGAATGAGAAGTGATCTTATTGAAACATATCAGATTCTGAGGGGGCTTGACAGGGTAGATGCTGAGAGGATGTTTCCCCTCATGGGGGAATCTAGAACTAGGGGCATAGTTTCAGAATAAGGGGCCGCCTGTTTAAGGCAGAGATGAGGAGGAATTTCTTCTCGCAGAGGGTCGTGAATATTTGGAATTTTCTGCCCCAGAGAGCTGTGGAAGCTGAGTCAATGAATATATTCAAGGCTGAGATAGACATATTCTTGAACTATAGGCGAGTCAAGGGTTATGGGGAACATGCAAGAAAATGGAGTTGAGACCAAGATCCGATCAGCCATGTTCTTATTGAATGGCGGAGCAGGCTCAAGGGGTCTTATGGACTACTCCTGTTCCTATTTCTTATATCTTATGTTTTACACCCCTTCCTATCTCTGTGAGCTCCTTCAGCCCCACAACACTTGCAGATGTCTGCGCTCCTCTAATTCTGCCTTCTTAAGCTGTAAATACGGATTCTTTTTCCCTCAATCTGTTTCAGCGAATACACTGACGCGAACACCTCTTGCCTTTTCTGTAAAAGACCTTTATTGAAGATTCTCTGGCCGGGACTTGTCAAGACAAAGGGACACTCTCAATCAGAGCCTGTTTACCTTCCCCTGGACAAGCCCCTTTTCAGCGCGAAAAGCACAGTAGATATACATTTTCAAAACAGAACACATTTGATTAGCACTTGGTCTATCCAATCCCTTTCTGCCTCCCCCCCGAGTACGTCCAATGGCAGGCAAGAAAGTCTCCCAATTAGGGCTGGTGTCAGGTAGGTTAGTTATAGCTTTGCTACACTGTCTTCCCTTATCAGTAAAGAACCCAATTAGTTTCCCTTCCTCCTTATCAGTAGAAGCTATTACTTTTCCCTTCCTATCTAGGATTGCTTTCTTTCTTTGTGCTGCCTTGGGCTTTCTCATGACCCGTGTCTAACCTCAACTTCAACTCTTGGTAACCCCTTTTTTTTCTGTTGATTCTGCAGTTGTCTACATCTTGACCATTTCTTTAGCTATTTTCCCATGATTCCCTATCTCCATCCTTTTGCCACCTTCTCTAGCCATCTACCACTTTCGCAACCCTTTTACACATTCTCATTCCCCCCTTTTATCATTCCATGATAACCCTAGTGCTTATTCCAGGAGTATCACGTTCAGCCGTGCGCATTCTCTTTCCTGATCCTCCTTGTTGTCTGTGAGTCTGCCTCGAGCCTCTTCGCAAGGTCTTATCAATGTCTGTTTAGGTTCTCACATCATATCCTGTCGGAATATTATTGAATTGATAACTTCTGGAGCCTTGGTACAAAGCCGAAGAGAAGCCTTTTACCTCCTTATGGGCCAGTGCAGGAACCAGCACTTTAACCCTTGTCCCACTGGTACCCCTAATGCCAAATTTTTCTCTTGCATTTCCCCCCTTTTGGCCCTTGGCTATACGCCAAGCTGGCCATATTTCCCAATAACTATCTCCCTGTAGGCAAGTTCCAGATAGGATCATTCACCTGGGTGGCCATCTCCCAAGCTTCGGGACCTCCTGAAACCTTCCCACAGAGCTATATAAAGTAAGTCCTTCCTGTAAGACTGCTTAAATTTTCATCCTTTATGGCCTTAATCATAGTGCGTGCCCTGACTTATCGTTTGGCCTGTTTAATTCGTGCACATGTTAATCCCATCATGACCATCAGAACCACCCTGTATTACTACAAGTACATGTGATATTATTCTTATCCATGGGTGAATTTGAATATTAAGTCCAATGTCCCACAGCTTTGAGTACCAGGGCTGATCAGCCAGCTTTGCGTTAGTGTCTCTCTGTAAGTTGTCTATTTCTTCCATCAGCCAGACATACTGTCGTCTTTTGATTCTGGATTCCTTGCACCAAACGTAATTGTTCCTCATTTAGTTCCGGTATCTGTTTGCCTTGCGGTTCCCATGCCGTCTCTTCGTACCCCTCTCGGAGGGTATCCGTGATTGTTCCGTCGATGATTTCCGTTGTCTCGGGATGTATATGATATCCGTCTATGTCTATTTCTCCCTTGGATCTGAAACAGAAGTTAGGAGTAATGAGGACACAGGGGGTGACTCCTCCCCTGGTCTTAATGGTTAAGTTGGCTGCCCCCGTGCTCGCGCATCACTCTCCGTTCCCTTGCGGGGCAGCGATGGTCTCAAGATCGTGTTCGAGAGGAGTGATACTCAGCATGCATCCGTTTGTTTGGTGGAATCTGCAATCATCATTCGTCATTCATGGCGTACCTCGACATAAAACCACTTGGTTAATTTTATAGCAGTCAGTTATATCAATGCCTTTGGTACTATTGTTAATTTTAATCACCCGTCTGGCAGGCTGATGGTAACGTAACCGAGTTTGGTTTCTCACTTCACCAATATTATCGATCTGATATAAGGGGTCTCCCTTTGTTACATCATACTGTGGTATGGACAACACAAATCCGATCATATTCACCCGCCCATTAATACATCTGAATTTCGGCACCCATGCATTCCTTCGTACCTCGCATGTGTTATTCATTTTTTTTTATCTAGAGTCCAATTGTTAAGTATGCTGTTCGGAATCCAATCTGGTATGTCTCCACTCTGGAGTTGCTCCAAATTATGTTGTACCTCACTTAATATCCAGGCCCCATATCCGGAGCAAACTACCTCAGCCTGTAATCGTTTACTTATATCTTTCCCCATTCCGTGGATCAATTTTATTGTCTTGGCATTTCGGCAATGTATGGGCCACTTGTAACAGTTCCCCTTCCGCGCCATCTCCCAACCGCGCTTGTAGGGCTTGGTTATCCAAGTCCCTCCCCACTAAACCACTCAAGACTACGCCATTAAGTTGTTAACCCGGTCGTATATTGCCTACAGGCCTATGGAATTCATCGTCGTAACCCCTGCCGCATAACCCGTGCCTAGCGTTTCCAGTATTCCCCTTTTTTTTCCGATCTTGCCCTGTTCCATTTCTGATATTAAATCTCAGGGTAGTAGGTTCCGGGCCTTCGAGGATCCGTTGTGCCAGGTTCTGGTATAGACTTATAGTTTCATTCCCACAGAAGCTAGGAAAAATTATATCCATTAGATTTAGGATAAGTAGTCGCTGACGCACCCCAAATGATATCCTTTCTTTAGATTCTTTTATTACTAGCCCCCCCCTTTGCTCCGTTCTCTTCCCACCCTTCTGTTTCCTGCGGGTGGATTTGGCTGCTTGTTTGCAGCTTCGCCCGCCCAGGCATGAGCTTCTAGAGCTGAAATTCCATCCAGTTGGATTTCTGCGCCCTTCCCCTTTTGGTTCTATGAACTTGCTCCTGTCCTCGGAATCTACTGGCGCCCATGGCATCGGCAGCCTGCTGCATTACAACCTTACTTAATACACTATACATAGCCATGCGTTAAAATAAGTTCTGTCCTTGCTCCAGTCCTTGGCTGCTGGGTTGCATATTTCGGCAGTCAAATTAAACAAAGCTAATTCATGTAGTTGTGTCTTTCCTGCGTGTGCTATATCTCTCATAGTCCATCTGTATTATCCAGTGCCTGCGTGGGCCTCAAGGTCCCCAGTATCCTAAGTCATTGTGCCTTCAAAACTTGCTTAGAAATTAGGAATCCGTTAAAAAAGCAGAAATCATTAGTAAAGCCGTCATAATAAAAGTCTTCTCATCAGGGAAGTCGGCATTTTAGAGTAAACTCCAATGTTTTCTTAACTTCTAATTGCCAAAGATTTTTTTTGATTGATTTAAAACGAGACCACACATTTTTAATAGCTATTTTGTTCACTGAAATCCAAATTTCACACACGCTGTGTACATTCTAACATTTCGTTTTATTTTACGGTCCCGTTCACTGGGCAACTCTTGTGTTTTATTTCTCTCTCGGCACAAAATCTAAACATCCGTGCCAGTTCCATTTTCTATAAGAATTTTAAAATTCAGTAAGATTCTCTAATTCCCAGTTTTTTTTTCTGTGCTGAGTTCGCATAGCTTAGATCTTTTCTCCTCGTTATTTTCAAAACCCTCCTGCTTGTTTAGACTGTTCGGGACTTTTCTTGATAAACAATGTCCATTTTGGAAATCTTTCAAACTGGAGTGAAACTTTCTCATAATTTAAAATCATTATCACTGTAGAGTGTCTTTCACCTCTTCCAATTTTTTTTTCCTTTTCCTAATTAAACCAATATCTTTTTCACAGCAAACATCAACTAGTATTTAGTAAGTTATGTCTTTTTCCATCACAAACACATTTTTTTCAGCACTTATTTAGTACGTTACATCTTTTTTTTTCAGATTTCCTTTCTTCAAATTAGGTTTTGTATTTTACACGGAGGGCTCGTGACTCCATAAATTTGTTAATTTAAAATCATTTGTTTACTTTCAAAGTGGCGTCTTTATCTTTTTCTTTTCTCCATAACTAGAATGGAGTCAGCAATTAGGCTTTGAGGGCTGCTTTTCGTTATCTCAAAATGCTCCAGTTTCAAAGTCGTTAAAATGTCTCTTCTAAACTGCTAAAGCTTGCTGTTTTTAACATTTTTCAAAAGTCCCTTTTACACCTTCGCAGATAGCTCGCCACTCGCCCAGGCGTTTGACCTGATCCCTGAAGGTATTTCTAGATTGTTTCCAAACCTTTTAGTTTTATATTTCCTTTTTTCTTTAAGAGATCAGATTTAATTTAATAATTTTTTTTTTGAATCCACCTCAGTATTTTGCTGTGCCTGCTCTGAATATCTCAAAATCCCAATTCAAACTTTGTAATTTCAATCTTTATTTAAAACCTTTTTTTTTGAGCTAGAAGCTTTTTTTAAAAGGCATTCTTTGTCTCATTCTGAGACTAAATTTATGTCTTTCAACCCAATGTAATCAATCATTGCATGTTTTCTTTCGACAAGTAAGTGAGCGTGTCAAATAAATTATTTTTTTTTAACCACCGGGACCATGTATTTTTTATCTTTTACTCAGCAACCCTATCCTTTGTGCATTTCCTAGCTCCGTAACTTATCATCCGAATAAATCCACACCTGTGTTTCTAACTTAAAATGTCTTAAAACTTCCCACATACAGGACAACACTACAAAGGGTTGAAAAAACTTTCACTCTGTTTGGAGAAGTGGGTGGAGCTAAAATAAGCAACCAGCTGCTCCACTCCTCCAAACAGGCTTTTTAAAAAAAACATAAAAATTCATTCCGCAGTCAAAAAATCACACAAGTACTCTCATTCAAAACAGACATTCACAAAAGTCTCTCTACATTCAACAAAGCTTATTAATTAATTTTTTTCTTTGGCCGGCTCTATTTTTGGATCCATGATTGCCCATTCCCGCGTCGCCCCGCGGTAAAGAAATATTTTATCCTTACACAATTCCTTTTATCCTTACACAATTCCTCGCGTCGCCCCGCGATTTAGTTCTACACAATTCCTCGTGTCGCCCCGCGGTTTTTCTATTCGCGTCGCCGCGCGATTGTCTATTTCCCTATCCTCCGTGTCGCCGCACAGTTCTCCTATTCGCGTCGCCGCGCAATTGTCTATTTCCCTATCCCTCCACGTCACCGCGCGATTTAAGTCCAATCAGCACCTAGACGGACTAAGTGATATACAAAGTCGACGTCATACCTGACTTGGACACTTATTCCCTAAGTTAAAAGGTATTCGCTCAGACGCTACCTGAGAACCAGCGAATGGCCAAACTTTCCTCAGACTTTTGGAACTGAAGGAAACTGAAGTGGTATTTTAAAGGGTACTCACTCCAGTGGCCACTTTCCTCCCGTCTCGTCCAAGGCTAGTCTGGCTCTTAATTCGCAAGCTTTCGGCAGCCGTCCGTTGAGATCCCACTTCTGACACCAAATGTAAATACGGATTCTTTTTCCCTCAATCTGTTTCAGCGAATACACTGATGCGAATACCTCTTGCCTTTTCTGTAAAAGACCTTTATTGAAGATTCTCTGGCCGGGACTTGTCAAGACAAAAGGACACTCTCAATCAGAGCCTGTTTACCTTCCCCTGGACAAGCCCCTTTTCAGCACGAAAAGCACAGTAGATATACATTTTCAAAACAGAACACATTTGATTAGCACTTGGTCTATCCAATCCCTTTCTGCCTCCCCCCCGAGTACGTCCAATGGCAGGCAAGAAAGTCTCCCAATTAGGGCTGGTGTCAGGTAGGTTAGTTATAGCTTTGCTACACTGTCTTCCCTTATCAGTAAAGAACCCAATTAGTTTCCCTTCCTCCTTATCAGTAGAAGCTATTACTTTTCCCTTCCTATCTAGGATTGCTTTCTTTCTTTGTGCTGCCTTGGGCTTTCTCATGACCCGTGTCTAACCTCAACTTCAACTCTTGGTAACCCCTTTTTTTTCTGTTGATTCTGCAGTTGTCTGCATCTTGACCATTTCTTTAGCTATTTTCCCATGATTCCCTATCTCCATTCTTTTGCCACCTTCTCTAGCCATCTACCACTTTCGCAACCCTTTTACACATTCTCAAAGCATCCCTGATTATAATCGCTCAACCATTGGTGGCCGTGCCTTCTGTTGTTTAGGCCCTAAGCTCTGGAATTCCCTGCCTGAACCTATCCGGCACTCTACCGCTCGTTCCTCCTTCAAGATACGCCTTAAAACCTACCTCTTTATCCAAGCTTTTGCTCACCTGCCCCAATTTCTTCTTATGTGGCTTGGTGTCAAATTTTCTGTCTCATAATACTCCTGTGAAGCGCCTTGGGATGTTTCACTACGTTAAAGGCTCTATATAAATACAATGTGTTTTTGTTTTACTATTTTTGTGTTTATAAAAGACTTTCGGTTCCCTTTCATGTTAGCTGCTACTCTATTCTCATACCCTCTCTTTGCCGCTCTTATTCCCCTTTTCAGATATCCTTTGTGCTTTCTATGTTTAGCTTGGTTCTCTACTGTATTATGACCCTTACAATTGTCATACATCTCTTTTTTTCTGTCTCATGTTAACGTCTAAATCGTTAGTCATCCAAGGAACTGTAGCTTCCCTATGGGAATGTGACTGCTCTGTACACCAACCATCTACTCTCTGAAGACCTACCATTGCTCAGTTACTGTTTCGCCTACCAGTTTTTGATTCCAATCATAAGAACATAAGAACATTATAAGAACATAAGAAATAGGAGTAGGAGTAGGCCATATGGCCCCTCGAGCCTGCTCCGCCATTTAATAAGATCAAGGCTGATCTGATTATGGACTCAGCTCCACTTCCCTGCCCGCTCCCCATAACCCCTTATCCTCTTATCATTTAAGTAACTGTCTATTTCTGTCTTAAATGTATTCAATGTCCCAGCTTCCACAGCTCTCTGAGGCAGGGAATTCCACAGATTTACAACCCTCTGAGAGAAGAAATTTCTCTTCATCTCTGTTTTAAATATTCTAAGATCGTACCCTCTAGTTCTAGTCTCCCCCATCAGTGGAAACATCCTCTCTGCATCCACCTTGTCAAGCCCCCTCATAATCTTATATGTTTCGATAAGATCACCTCTCATTCTTCTGAATTCCAATGAGTAGAGGCCCAACCTTTCCTCATAAGTAAGCCACCTTATCCCCGGAATCAACCTAGTGAACCTTCTCGGAACTCCAAAGCAAGTATATCCTTTCATAAATATGGAAACCAAAACTGCACGCAGTATTCTAGGTGTAGCCTCACCAATACCTTATATAGCTGTAGTAAGACTTTCCTGCTTTTATAGTCCAATCCCTTTGCAATAAAGGCCAAGATACCATTGGCCTTCCTGATCACTTGCTGTACCTGCATATTATCCTTTTGTGTTTCATGCACAAGTACCCCCAGGTCCCGTTGTACTGCGGCACTTTGCAATCTTTCTCCATTTAAATAATAACTTGCTCTTTGATTTTTTTCTGCCAAAGTGCATGACCTCACATTTTCCAACTTTCCAATCCATCTGGGCGAGATCACTTTTCAATCCACTGAAGTTAGCCCTCCTCCAATTAAGTATTTTTACACTTGATTGTACCGTATCCTTTTTTATAACTATTCTAAACCTGATGATATTATGATCACCATTTCCCAAATGAGCTACCACTGAAGCTTGCTCCACTTGCTGCAGAACTGGATCCAGCAATGTTTCCTTCCTCATTGGGCTGGAAACACACCGATCAAGAAAGTTCTCTTGTACACATTTCAGGAATTCCTCCCCCCCTTTGCCCTTTACACTGTTACTATTGCAGTCTATATTAGGATAATTGAAGTTCCCCGTTATCACTATGTAGGTCTTGTATTTTTCTGTAATTTGACTGCAAATTTTCTCCTCTATCCTATAGACATGGTTGCAAGTTGACCAAGGTTGGGAACTAAATGTTCCAGGGTACATTTTGAAAAGACTCAGAATGGAAAAGGAGTCGGCGGTGGCGGGGGTGGGGGGCTGGGGGTGTGGGAGGTGGGGTAGCCATGATAATAAAGAATGACATAAGGACAGTAGAGAGAAAGGATCTCGGTTCGGAAGATCAGGAAGTAGAATCAGTATGGGTGGAGATAAGGAATAAAAAGGGGCAGGAAACACTGGTGGAAGTAGTAAATAAGCCCCCTAACAGAATATTAATCAAGAAATAGTAGGAGCTTGTAACAAAGGTAATGCAATTATCGTGGGGGACTTTAATCTTCATATAAACTAGAAAAATCAATTGACAAAGGTAGCCTGGAGGACAAGTTCGTGGAATGCATTCGGGAAAGTTTCCTAGAACAATAAGTCATGGAACCAACTAGGGAACAGGCTATTTTAGATCTTATTTTGTGTAATGTGACAGGGTTAATTAGCAATCTCATAGTAAGGGATCCTCTGGGGCAGAGTGATCATAATATGATAGAATTTCACATTATGTTTGCGAGTGACTTGCCTAGGTACGAAACTAGAGTCTTAAACTTAAATAAAGCCGATTACATAGGTATGAAGGGCGAGTTGGCGAAGGTAAATTGGAAAAATAGATTAAAATGAAGCTGTGGCTGACATTTAAAGAAATACTTCATAATTTTCAACAAAAATACATTCCATTGAGAAACAAAAACTCCATGGAAAAAGTGATCCATCCGTGGCTAACTGAAGAAGTTAAGGATAGCATTAGATTGAAAGAAGAAGCTTATAATGTTGCGAAGAATAGAAATAAGCCTGAAGATTGGAAGAGTTTCAGAAACCAGCAAAGGAAAACCAAAAAATTGATTAAAGGTAAACAATAGAATATTAGAGAAAACTAGCAAGAAACATTAAAAATGATTGTAAGGGCTTCTACAAGTATGTAAAAAGGAAGAGAGTGGCAAAAGTAAACATTGGTCCCTTAGAAACTGAGACAGGAGAAATGATTATGGGGAATAAGGAAATGGCAGAACATTAAACAAATTCCATCCTCACAGTAGAAGATGGAAAATGGATACCTAAAATAATGGGGAACCAAGGGTCTAATGAGGGTGAGGAATGTAATGTAATTAATATAAGTAGAGAAAAAGTACTGAAGAAACTAATGGGACTAAAAGCCAACAAATTCCCTGGACCTGACGGCCTACATCCTCAGGTTCTAAAAGAGGTGGCTGCAGAGATAGTGGACGCATTGGTTTTGATCTTCCAAAATTCCCAAGATTCTCGAACTGTTCCAGCGGATTGGAAGGTAGCAAATGTAACCCTGCTATTCAAGAAAGGAGGGAGAGAAAAAACAGGGAACTACAGGCCAGTTAGCCTGACATCAGTCGTCGGGAAAATACAGGAACTCATTGTTAAGGAAGTGGTATCAGGGCACTTAGAAAATCATAATGTTACTAGGCAGAGTCAACATGGTTTTATGAAAAGGAAATCATGTTTGACAAATTTATTAAGAGTTTTTTGAGGATGTAACTAAGGGTAGATAAAGGGGAACCACTGAATGTAGTATATTTGAATTACTAAACGGTATTCGATAAGGTGCAACATAAAAGGCATTACACAAGATAAGGGCTTATGGGATTGGAGGTAATGTGGCCAAAATTCATGGTCTCAAAGAGACCTGTTAGTGCCCGTTTGTGGCGGCCATTCCTAAAAATCTAATGGCCGCCGCTTTGGGCTCAACAGGCCGATCCGACCTAAATGGTATGTTGCCTCCCTGGTGCAAGGGTCAAGGATGTCTCGGAGCGGGTGCAGGACATTCTAAAAAGGGAGGGAGAACAGCCAGTTGTCGTGGTGCACATTGGTACCAACGCCAGAGGTAAAAAAAGGGATGAGGTCCTACGAAACGAATTTAAGGAGCTAGGAGCTAAATTAAAAAGTAGGACCTCAAAAGTAGTAATCTTGGGATTGCTACCAGTGCCACGTGATAGTCAGAGTAGGAATCGCAGGATAGCGCAGATGAATACGTGGCTTGAGCAGTGGTGCAGCAGGGAGGGATTCAAATTCCTGGGGCATTGGAACCGGTTCTGGGGGAGGTGGGACCAGTACAAACCGGACGGTCTGCACCTGGGCAGGACCGGAACCAATGTCCTAGGGGGAGTGTTTGCTTGTGCTGTTGGGGAGGATTTAAACTAATATGGCAGGGGGATGGGAACCAATGCAGGGAGACAGAGGGAAACAAAAAGGAGGCAAAAGCAAAAGACAGAAAGGAGATGAGGAAAAGTGGAGGGCAGAGAAACCCAAGGCAAAGAACAAAAAGGGCCACTGTACAGCAAAATTCTAAAAGGACAAAGGGTGTTAAAAAAACAAGCCTGAAGGCTTTGTGTCTTAATGCAAGGAGTATCCGCAATAAGGTGGATGAATTAACTGTGCAAATAGATGTTAACAAATATGATGTGATTGGGATTACGGAGACGTGGCTCCAGGATGATCAGGGCTGGGAACTCAACATCCAGGGGTATTCAACATTCAGGAAAGATAGAATAAAAGGAAAAGGAGGTGGGGTAGCATTGCTGGTTAAGGAGCAAATTAAGGCAATAGTTCGGAAGGACATTAGCTTGGATGATGTGGAATCTATATGGGTAGAGCAGCAGAATACCAAAGGGCAAAAAACGTTAGTGGGAGTTGTGTACAGACCTCCAAACAGTAGTAGTGATGTTGGGGAGGGCATCAAACATGAAATTAGGGGTGCGTGCAATAAAGGTGCAGCAGTTATAATGGGTGACTTTAATATGCACATAGATTGGGTTAACCAAACTGGAAGCAATACGGTGGAGGAGGATTTCCTGGAGTGCATTAGGGATGGTTTTTTAGACCAATATGTCGAGGAACCAACTAGGGGGGAGGCCATCTTAGACTGGGTGTTGTGTAATGAGAGAGGATTAATTAGCAATCTCGTTATGCGAGGCCCCTTGGGGAAGAGTGACCATAATATGGTGGAATTCTGCATTAGGATGGAGAATGAAACAGTTAATTCAGAGACCATGGTCCAGAACTTAAAGAAGGGTAACTTTGAAGGTATGAGGCATGAATTGGCTAGGATAGATTGGCGAATGATACTGAAGGGGTTGACTGTGGATGGGCAATGGCAGACATTTAGAGACCGCATGGATGAACTACAACAATTGTACATTCCTGTCTGGCGTAAAAATAAAAAAGGGAAGGTGGCTCAACCGTGGCTATCAAGGGAAATCAGGGATAGCATTAAAGCCAAGGAAGTGGCATACAAATTTGCCAGAAATAGCAGCGAACCCGGGGACTGGGAGAAATTTAGAACTCAGCAGAGGAGGACAAAGGGTTTGATTAGGGCAGGGAAAATGGAGTACGAGAAGAAGCTTGCAGGGAACATTAAGACGGATTGCAAAAGTTTCTATAGATATGTAAAGAGAAAAAGGTTAGTAAAGACAAACGTAGGTCCCCTGTAGTCAGAATCAGGGGAAGTCATAACGGGGAACAAAAAAATGGCGGACCAATTGAACAAGTACTTTGGTTCGGTATTCACTGAGGAGGACACAAACAACCTTCCGGATATAAAAGGGTTCGGAGGGTCGAGTAAGGAGGAGGAACTGAGGGAAATCCTTATTAGTCGGGAAATTGTGTTGGGGAAATTGATGGGATTGAAGGCCGATAAATCCCCAGGGCCTGATGGACTGCATCCCAGAGTACTTAAGGAGGTGGCCTTGGAAATAGTGGATGCATTGACAGTCATTTTCCAACATTCCATTGACTCTGGATCAGTTCCTATGGAGTGGAGGGTAGCCAATGTAACCCCACTTTTTAAAAAAGGAGGGAGAGAGAAAACAGGGAATTATAGACCGGTCAGCCTGACATCGGTAGTGGGTAAGATGATGGAATCAATTATTAAGGATGTCATAGCAGTGCATTTGGAAAGAGGTGACATGATAGGTCCAAGTCAGCATGGATTTGTGAAAGGGAAATCATGCTTGACAAATCTTCTGGAATTTTTTGAGGATGTTTCCAGTAGAGTGGACAAGGGAGAACCAGTTGATGTGGTATATTTGGACTTTCAGAAGGCTTTCGACAAGGTCCCACACAAGAGATTAATGTGCAAAGTTAAAGCACATGGGATTGGGGGTAGTGTGCTGACATGGATTGAGAACTGGTTGTCAGACAGGAAGCAAAGAGTAGGAGTAAATGGGGACTTTTCAGAATGGCAGGCAGTGACTAGTGGGGTACCGCAAGGTTCTGTGCTGGGGCCCTAGATGTTTACATTGTACATTAATGATTTAGACGAGGGGATTAAATGTAGTATCTTCAAATTTGCGGATGACACTAAGTTGGGTGGCAGTGTGAGCTGCGAGGAGGATGCTATGAGGCTGCAGAGTGACTTGGATAGGTTAGGTGAGTGGGCAAATGCATGGCAGATGAAGTATAATGTGGATAAATGTGAGGTTATCCACTTTGGTGGTAAAAACAGAGGGACAGACTATTATCTGAATGGTGACAGATTAGGAAAAGGGGAGGTGCAAAGAGACCTGGGTGTCATGGTACATCAGTCATTGAAGGTTGGCATGCAGGTACAGCAGGCGGTTAAGAAAGCAAATGGCATGTTGGCCTTTATAGCGAGAGGATTTGAGTACAGGGGCACTGAGGTGTTGCTACAATTGTACAGGGCCTTGGTGAGGCCACACCTGGAGTATTGTGTACAGTTTTGGTCTCCTAACCTGAGGAAGGACATTCTTGCTATTGAGGGAGTGCAGCGAAGGTTCACCAGACTGATTCCCGGGATGGCGTGACTGACCTATCAAGAAAGACTGGATCAACTGGGCTTGTATTCACTGGAGTTCAGAAGAATGAGAGGGGACCTCATAGAAACGTTTAAAATTCTGACGGGGTTAGACAGGTTAGATGCAGGAAGAATGTTCCCAATGTTGGGGAAGTCCAGAACCAGGGGACACAGTCTAAGGATAAGGGGGAAGCCATTTAGGACCGAGATGAGGAGGAATTTCTTCACCCAGAGAGTGGTGAACCTGTGGAATTCTCTACCACAGAAAGTTGTTGAGGCCAATTCACTAAATATATATAGGGGAATCAAGGGGTATGGTGAGAAAGCAGGAATGGGGTACTGAAGTTGCATGTTCAGCCATGAACTCATTGAATGGCGGTGCAGGCTAGAAGGGCTGAATGGCCTACTCCTGCACCTATTTTCTATGTTTCTATGTTTCTAAATTCAGGTCGGGGATTTTTCTGCCTGGACCCCATACTGCCCAAGTGGTATCACCACCAATAAAATCAATAAAAAAAACAATAAAAATACTTACCCAGCGATTTTCACCTCATTCCGTGGATCCCTCGCCGTGCGACGTCCCCGACAGGTTTCCCTGTTGGTGCACTCTCTGCAGAGTGACTGCGGGCCGGCAGCGCAGCCGCTCTTAAATGGGAGGGCCCACTGCCTCGGCTGCAGTGCAAAAATTTTTGTCGGCCGACTTGCCAATTGGCCAGCAAAATACTGGCCCCAGGTTCGGCTGGGCTGTAATGGGCAGCCTGGCACTCCCTCTTGGGTGCCAGGCCGCTGGCCAAAACCCTCACTGGTGGCCCAGTGGCCATAGTAAAAAAATGATCGCATCTCTCACCTTTAACAGAGAGAAGAGTGTGTGGTGATCGACAGCGGCCGACGGGCCTTCCAACCCATTTTCAGCCAGTCAGCTTGGCTTTGAGTCTAAGGCCCACCACCATTATGATCCATTTCCTGTAGGTCTTTGAAAAAAATTCAAAGTCCTGAAAATGGATTTACTCACCGCACCAAGAGTCTCAGGATAAGGGGTCGGCCATTTAAGACCAAGATGAGGAGTAATTTCTTCACTCAGAGGGTCCTGAAATCGTTGGAATTCTCTGCCCCAGAGGGCTGTGGATGCTGAGTCTCTGAGTATATTCAAGGCTAAGATCGATAGATTTTTGGAGTCTAGGAGAATCAAGGGATATGGAGATCGGGTGGGAAAGTGGAGTTGAGGTCGATGATCAGCCATGATCTTTTCAATGGCGGAGCAGACTCGAGAGGCTGTATTGCCGACTCATGCTCCTATTTCTTATGTTCTTATGTTCCAACCTCTATTGTTCCTTAATTCGAACCAAATTGACACTGTCTTTGGCTCCTCAACGACATCATTCTTCTCCAGTGCTATAATAGTTTATTTGATCAATACTGCCACCCTGCCTCCTTTTTTCCCTTCCCTATCTTTCCTGAATACCTTGCAGCCAAGAATATTAAGTTCCCAATCCTTTCCTTATTGCCACTATTTCATAGTCCCATGTGACGACTTGTACCTGAGGCTCACAAACCTTATTTACCATGTTCTGTGCATTTATGTACATGAACTCCAAACCCATCTTAGACTGCTTCACATTTGCCCCCTGTATGATATCTCTTATTTTGGAACTATTTTTTACTCTAGTGCAATTGCCTCTCCCAGCCCTCTGTACACCTTGTTTCTCCTCTCCAATGTTTCATCCTGATACCCACCCTCCTGCCAATTTAGTTTAATTCTTCTCCCACAGTACTAGTTAACCTTCGCAGGAAGTCATTGCTCCCAGCTCTATAGAAGTGCAACCTGTCCACCTGGAATAGGTCCCTTTTGCCCCAGAACTTGTCCCAATGCCCCAGGAATCTGAAGCTTTCCCTCCTGCATCCTTTCTCCCACCATACGTTAACGTGGTTTATCCTGTTATTTCTAAACGATTTTTCAGAAGAACAGTTCTGCCTATAGATTAGAGCTTACAACATGGTCCACAGTCAGTCACAGCATTACAATTGTCACAGCAGTGTATTGTGTGCAATAATTTTGGATAGAGAAAGTGGAAACAAAATGAAAATCTGAATACAATTTATAAAAGAAGAATTAAAATTATTATATCACCAAAATATGTGGTTAATGTTGTGATCCTGCAGGGAGCTGCACACACAGGAAGTACAGGTGAAAGAATCGGAGCTACAATTCGGTAGGCCTGTCGCTGACCTGTGAGTGCTGGGAACACAGGAGGGCTGAATTTCCACCTTTTTTGAGAGCAAGACCTTTAGCGCCCCCTAGGTGGTGCTGTAGTCTGATGTTAATGCTTCTCAATTCCATTTAAATGACAACTTACATTTATGAAGCATTTAATAGAGAAATATCCAAAGGTGCTTCACAGAGATGTGAGGAAAACAGACACTGGTCCAAAAAAGGTGAGATTAGGCATAGTGACCAAAGAGGTGGGATTTAAGAAGAGTCTTAAAGGAGGAAGGAAGGTGGAGAGACAGAGGGATCTTGGGTGGCTAAACGCAAGGCCGCAAGTGATGGGGCGAAGGCAGGAGGGAGTCAGAGGAATGAAGGGGGGATTGCAGAGATAGGGAGAAGCGAGACCGCGGAGGAATTTAAAGACAAAGAGTAGAATTTTTAATTTGAGGTGTTGAGGAATTGAGAGTGATAATAGCATGAAATATTAGTGAGAAACATAAAAGAAATTACTCACTTAAGAGAAACAGAGAATGTGTGAATAGCTGAAGTGAAGCGGGTATGGAAAGCCTGAAATGGAAACAGTAAAGCTGGCAGTTGGCGGCTGACACCAAGGTTGCAGACTGCCCACCAGCACGCTGTTCTGACAAAGCACTTGTTAATATTACTGTCGCCATTTAACCGTCTCTTGTTTTCCATTTAGGCATATTACAAGTCTTCTACCTCTCACTAATATGTATACGTGTTTCTCCCCCTCCCTCTTTCTTTTGTTCTATTTTTTTTTAAATGCTGTTCCTTTATTTTTTCCAATTTTGATGAAGGTTTATGCCTGAACCATTAACTTGTCTGTTCTCTTGAAATATGGAACACACTTCCCTAAAAAACTGTTGAGGCTGGGGCCAATTGAAAATGTAAAAACTGAGATTGATCGATTTTTGTTAGGTATGGGTATTAAGGGCTATGGAACCTAGGAGGGTAGATGGAGTTAAGATATGGAACAGGCCAGAGGGGCTGAATGGCCTCCTCCTGTCCCTATGTTTCTCTCCACACACAAGAGAGCATAGAAATCTAGACAGAGATGCTTTTGTTTCTTTACTCGTCTCATTATCACCCCCTTTTGCCTTGCACCATCATTCTTTTTGCCATTTAATCATTCCTTCCCTCTACCCAATCACAGACCTTTCCATTTTTTTCCCTGCCACCTTTTTCCTGGCTTTGTACTTGCTTAAATTTGTTCATGTCTAACATCTTCCAATTCTGATGAAAGGCCATCGACCGGAAACGTTACTCTGTTTCTCTCGCCACAGATGCTATTTGGCCTGCTGAGTGTTTCTCGAATTTTCTGCTTTTATTTTTTGTATTTAATTACTAGTTTCAAAATCAAATTTAGAACGCTACCCTTTTGGTGAGATTTATTGTCATGTGCTTTAGCCAGGGATTGCGATTAGTACATCATTAAAATTCACTGGTGGCAATAGGCAGTTTAAAGATCTCAAAGCAGTCAATGACCTCCGATGTTAAGTGGAAAGCACGCACTTTGAAAGTTGGTTTTCCTCAGTAGATGATGTAACAAAATTAATTAATTATGGTGCCTGAGTGTTCTTTGATGTAAATTCTACTGCTGTTATATTGCACACCGACACTTACTAGTAGCTTCAGCTGCAGATGTGTGAGTCTTTTGCACAGTCGGCTGCAACCTGAAAGTAAAATACGCAAGCTTTTCTCCAGCCAGGGAGACCTGATTTACTCTGGTTAACGGCCGTAATCAGATTACTCCTCAATTTTCTAAACTCAAGGGAATACAAGCCAACTTTATGCAACCTGCCTTCATAATTTAACGCTCCAAGTCCCGGTATCAGTAGCGTGGGTCTCTTGCAATATAACAGTAGATTTCATTGTTTTTCATGCCCAGAATTTTCCTATAAGTGGACAAAAACTATAAAGCATGGAAATTTTCTAAAAACAACAGCAAAATCTCAGCAGCAATGTCTTATTTCTAATAGCAAACAAAGTTGAATGAGCAAAAAAAAGATGATTTTTGTCCCATTTCCCGTTACAGGTATAAATATCAATGAACAGTTTCTCGATCTCCCGCTTTAACTTCAGTGGAAACCCTGGAGAAACTGCGTTAGCGGTTCTTTAAGCCATTTCTCCGGGGTTTCATAGTGATGAGTATCTAACAGCCAAAGAACTATAGAGGTTTACAACAATTGCTCATGAACAGGGAGTTTGGTCACAATTTTAATCATAAGGAAGTTTATTGGACCAATAATATGATCCTCATACAACACCATCAGGAGTGCTGCTCCTCAGATACTCCATGTGCCACTGAGCTGATCTCACCAGATGATATGAGGTCAGCTCAGTACAATATTTTGACAACACTCCCAGCATTGCATGATCCACTGATAATGTTCTGATGTTGGGGGGAGGATGGGGTGTGAGATTTACAGCACCAACAGTCCTTAAAGGGATGTTGGTTGTCCATAAAGCTGCATTTCAGAGAGAACTAAAAGAGGTAACTGGTAAATGGGCAGCCCCATTCAGTGATCAGGTACTGAAGGTCCTGCTACAGGATGTCTGCCAGGCTATTTAGAGATGACCCATGTGTGTCACCAGAACAGCATGAATGAGAGTGACAGAATGCACCAATGCAGTCTCACCTATGACCCAAACATGGGCACAGGTGAGGAAGAAGTGTTATGCCTTACTTAAGGCTGCCAAGATAAGTGTGCAAACGTGACAACATCCTCGTAGGCTATCTTGCCAAACTTTATTGCTCTTCACTGGTTCCAGAGAGAATGCAAGAAACTTTGCCAACTACCCATCTATAAGTGCACAGCCATGTTGATTTTCTTGTGTTTTGGTGGGCCATGTTGCCATATCACAGTAGTGTTGGTATTGGCCATTAAATAGGTCAAGTATCAAGCAGCAAGTACCGCACCAGCAAATGACTCCTAGGTACTTTGTTAGAACTGATATTCTTTCACAATCCCTTTCTTACATACATTCCTTTCATATCTGCTTGCAGCAAAAGGCAATACTTGGCTTGTAGGTCACTAAAGCTGCGACATTTGATTCATTATGAGGAGAGGGACATTATGAGATAATAGAGGGTGTGAGGGAGGTACATTCGGAGGTCATCTCTTAGCTCATGGACAGTACCCATTGCTTATCTCCTTATTTACTCACTGACTTATTAATTTCTTCACAAGCCCAGATCGCTGTATTTAAGTGTAGCATGACAAGCTCTTGCCATGTGCAGCAATGTTTCAAGGGGTGTATTACTGTAAGAATTATAAAGTATGTTCTTCTGCTCCTCCAAGAGCCTGAGGAGTAGGTAACCAAGCCAACTGCGCAGCCTCAACTTAGTGGCCCACTGCACCCAACATAGTCCCCCTCATAGTGGCAAGCAGAGTGATGGATATACCGATTCTATTTGATTCTAACAGATTCTATCAAGTCTGTTATTGAATTACAGTAAAGAGCAATTAGTGATGTATAAGAACATAAGAAATAGGAACTGGAGTAGGCCATTTGGCCCCTCGAGCCTGCTCCGCCATTCAATAAGATCATGGCTGATCTTCTACCTCAACTCCACTTTCCTACACTATCCCCATATCCCTTGATTCCCTTAATATCCAAAAGTCTATTGATCTCTGTCATGAATATATTCAGTGAATGAGCCTCCACAGCCCTCTAGGATAGAGATTTCCAAAGATTCACCACCCTCTGAGTGAAAACATTTCTCCTCATCTTAATCCTAAATGGCTGACCCCTTATTCTGAGACTGTGACCCCTGGTTCTAAACTCCCCAGCCAGAGGAAACATGCTCCCTGCATCTAACCTGTCAAGCTTATATGTTTCAATGAGATTACCTCTCATTCTTCGATGGTATGAGGCATGAATTGGCCAGAATAGACTGGCAAATGATACTTAAAGGGTTGACGGTGGATAAGCAATGGCAAACATTTAAAGATCACATGGGTGAACTTCAACAATTGTACATCCCTGTCTGGAGTAAAAATAAAACGGGTAAGGTGGCTCAACCGTGGCTAACAAGGGAAATTAAGGATAGTGTTAAATCCAAGGAAGAGGCATATAAATTGGCCAGAAAAAGCAGCAAACCTGAGGACTGGGAGAAATTTAGAATTCAACAGAGGAGGACTAAGGGTTTAATTAGGAGGGGGGAAATAGAGTATGAGAGGAAGCTTGCCGGGAACATAAAAACTGACTGCAAAAGCTTCTATAGATATGTGAAGAGAAAAAGATTAATGAAGACGAACGTAGATCCCTTGCAGTCAGATTCAGGTGAATTTATAATGGGGAACAAAGAAATGGCAGACCAGTTGAACAAATACTTTGGTTCTGTTTTCACGAAGGAAGACACAAATAACCTTCTGGAAGTACTAGGGGACCGAGTGTCTAGTGAGAAGGAGGAATTGAAGGATATCCTTATTAGGCGGGAAATTGTGTTAGAGAAATTGATGGGATTAAAGGCCGATAAATCCCCGGGGCCTGATAGTCTGCATCCCAGAGTACTTAAGGAAGTGGCCCTAGAAATAATGGATGCATTGGTGATCATTTTTCATCAGTCTATCGACTCTGGGTCAGTTCCTATGGACTGGAGGGTAGCTAATGTAACACCACTTTTTAAAAAAGGAGGGAGAGAGAAAACGGGTAATTATAGACCAGTTAGCCTGACATCAGTAGTGGGGAAAATGTTGGAATCAATTATTAAAGATGAAATAACAGCTCATTTGGAAAGCAGTGACAGGATCAGTCTAAGTCAACATGGATTTATGAAAGGGAAATCATGCTTGACAAATCTTCTGGAATTTTTTGAGGATGTAACTAGTAGAGTGGACAAGGGAGAACCAGTGGATGTGGTGTATTTGGACTTTCAAAAGGCTTTTGACAAGGTCCCACACAAGAGATTGGTGTGCAAAATTAAAGCACATGGTATTGGGGATAATGTATTAATGTGGATAGAGAGCTGGTTGGCAGACAGGAAGCAGAGAGTCGGGATAAACGGGTCCTTTTCAGAATGGCAGGCAGTGACTAGTGGGGTGCTGCAGGGCTCAGTGCTGGGACCCCAGCTATTTACAATATACATTAATGATTTGGATGAAGGAATTGAGTGTAATATCTCCAAGTTTGTAGATGACACTAAACTGGGTGGCGGTGTGAGCTGTGAGGAGGATGCTAAGAGGCTGCAGGGTGATTTGAACAGGTTAGGTGAGTGGGCAAGTGCATGGCAGATGCAGTATAATGTGGATAAATGTGAGATTATCCACTTTGGGGGCAAAAACATGAAGGCAGAATATTATCTGAATGGCGGCAGATTAGGAAAAGGGAGGTGCAACGAGACCTGGGTGTCATGGTACATCAGTCATTGAAAGTTGGCATGCAGGTACAGCAGGCAGTGAAGAAGGAAAATGGTAGGTTAGCCTTCATAGCTAGGGGATTTGAGTATAGAAGCAGGGAGGTCTTACTGCAGTTGTACAGGGCCTTAGTGAGGCCCCACCTGGAATATTGTGTTCAGTTTTGGTCTCCTAATCTGAGGAAGGACGTTCTTGCTATTGAGGGAGTGCAGCGAAGGTTCACCAGAATGATTCCCGGGATGGCAGGACTGACATATGAGGAGAGACTGGATCGACTGGGCCTTTATTCACTGGAGTTTAGAAGGAATGAGAGGGGATCTCATAGAAATATATAAAATTCTGACGGGACTGGACAGGTTAGATGCAGGAAGAATGTTCCCGATGTTAGGGAAGTCCAGAACCAGGGGACACAGTCTAAGGATAAGGGGTAAGCCATTTAGGACTGAGATGAGGAGAAACTTCTTCACTCAGAGAGTTGTTAACCTGTGGAATTCCCTACCGTAGAGAGTTATTGATGTCAGTTCATTGGATATATTCAGGAGGGAGTTAGATGTGGCCCTTACGGCTAATGGGATCAAGGGGTATGGAGAGAAAGCAGGAAAGGGGTACTGAGGTGAATGATCAGCCATAATCTTATTGAATGGTGGTGCAGGCTCGAAGGGCCGAATGGCCGACTCCTGCACCTATTTTCTATGTTTCTATGTTTCTAAACTCTGGAGAATATAGGTCTGGTCTACTCAATTTCTCCTCATAGGACGATCCCCCCATCCCAGGAATTTGTCTGGTCAACCTTCATTGCACTCCCTCGATGAAAAGTATATCCTTCCTTAGGTGAGCAGACCAAACTTTACACAATACTTGGATTTTCGGTTCTGCTCATTTCGGGGCGGTAATGGCGGCGGTGCAGTAAAGTTTGTGCCCGGGAACAGTTTGCGCCTCAGTCAGCAAAATTCATCAGCTGGGCCCTGAGTATGGGGTGGAGTGCTAAGGGAGGCGTTACACACCTCTTTTAGGGCGCAAGGCCGGCTGAGCAACTGAAAATACGTTGCTAAAGAGCTGACCTTGGAGAGCCCTAAGAGAGGATTCTGTGGCAAAAAAAAAATCACACCTAAAAACACAACACGCTCGCAATACCTTAAACACCCCACAGTATGCTACATCGCAAAATAAAACCGAACAAAACAATCAAACTTACCTAATTCACCAATTCCATCACTTACCGCTGCCGGGACAGCTCTGACTGCCTGGTTTTCCAGGAAATCACACCATGGCGCTATAGGCGCTATAGGGTGAGCGCACAACAAATTTCACCGCGCAGTCAAAACCGGCTCGACGCTCCCGGGCGGTGCTGCTCTGTGCCTCCGCAAAACCATAACAAATTCCCGGCTGGGCGCAGGGAGCTGAACCATTGCCGCCTCCATTATGCCTCGCCAGGGCGCGAACAGAGGCAGCAACATGGCGAAAATCCAGCCCCAGGTGCGGTCTCACCAGGGCCCGATATAATTGCAGTAAGACGTCTTTACTCTTACACTCAAATCTTCTTGTAATAAAGGCCAACATACCATTTGCTTTCTTAATTGCTTGCTGTACCTGCATCTTAACTTTCAGTGATTCGTGTACAAGGACACCCAGGTCCCTCTGAACACCAACATTCCCCAATCTCTCACCATTTGAAAAATACTCTGCTTTTCTATTTTTCCTACCAAAGTGGATAACTTCACATTTTTCCACTTTTTATTCCATTTGCCATGTTCTTGCCCACTCACTTAGCCTGTCTATATTCCCTTGAAGCCTCTTTGCATCCTCCTCACAACTTAGATTCCCACCTAGCTTTGTATCAGTAGAAAACTTGGATATATTACATTTGGTCTCCTCATTCAAATCATTGATACACATTGTGAATAGCTGGGGCCCAAGCACCGATCCTTGCGGTACCCCACTAGTTACAGCTTGCTGACCCAAAAATGATCCATTTATTCCTACTGTCTGTTTTCTGTCCATTAACTAATCCTCAATCCATGCTCGTATATTACCCCAATCCCATGAGCCCTAATTTTGTTTAATAACCTTTTATGTGGCACCTTATCGAATGCTTTCTGAAAATTCAAATACACCACAAGTTACAATCTCAAAATACTGTAACAGATTTGTCAATCATGATTTCTCTTTCATAAATCCGTGTTGACTCTGCCCAATCCTATTATTATTTTCGATGTGCCCTGTTACCACGTCCTTAATAGTAGATTCTAGCATTTTCCCTACTACTGTTGTCAGGCTAACTGGTCTGTAATTCCCTGTTTTCTCTCTCATAAGAAACATAAGAAATAGGAACAGGATTAGACCATTTGACCCCTTGAGCCTGCTCTGCCATTCAATAAGATCATGGTTGATCTGATCATGGACTCAGCTCCACTTTAAGCCCTCCCCTTTAAGTACCACCCCGAGATGTGCGGTTGCTCATCTGCTCGTAACAGCCTTGCGGCCCGCAGGGCAATTTCCCCCCACGGGGTGGTAAGGAGCCAGTGTGGGGCGGTTCGGGGTCACCGCACACGGCGATGATGTCATCACCGGTTGCTCGGAGGTCCGGGGCACTATCCATGGGGCGCAGTGCTACCATGGCAGTACCTCCGCAAACTCCCGGGCAATTTCCTGGGAGCCAGTAGCACACCCACTCCCCGTCCCCCAAACTCCCCACCCCCCAGGTGAAAAGTCTCCCGCTCCGTTAGCGGCCCCATAGTGTCTAAGGTGTTGTCATGTATGTACATGCGGTTTGTAGCCACCAGATGGTGTCATTGTTGGAGGCCACTGAGCAGCACGCACATGGTACTGCTCTGATATAAAAGGCCAGCCATTTTGTGAGTCAGGCACTTTGGGCCGTAATAAAGCAGAGCCAAGGTTGTACCTTGTTCAGTTAAACAGTACTCAGTTTGTACCTTTATTGCATACATAATATTTGGCAATGAGAATACAAGAACCTTTGTTTGCAAAATGAGCACGATTGGATCTTTAGAGCGATTTGTGGAGGGAGAAGATTGGGCAGACTTTGTGAGCTGTTTGAACCAGTATTTCATGGGCAACAAAATGAAGCGGGTTGACGATGCAGATCGGCACCGGGCCGTGTTCCTCACTGCGTGCGGTTCAAGGATCTACCGTCTGATAAAGAATCTACTCATGCCTAGTGATCCAACAGAGAAAACATATGAGCAGTTGTGTACATTGGTATGGGAGCACCTCAAGCCAGAAGACGGCATTATCATCTTGAGGTACAGGTTTTATATACACGTTCGATCGGAGGGCCAGAGCGCGGTGGAATTCGCTGCCGACCTGAGCCATCTAGTGGGACCGTGCAAGTTCGGGACGATTTTGGCAGAAATACTGCGGGACTTCTTTGTTATCGGTATCCACCACGAGGTGATCCTGCGCAAACTTCTGGCGGTGGAGGGAGTTGATTTACAAAGGGCCATCCAGATCGCTCAATCATGTATGACGATGGACAGGAGTTTAAAGCAAATATTGGTGAAAAAACGATCCTCGGCAAGTACTGTAAATGCGATTGGTTCGCCGTTCGGCAGAGCGGCATGTGGCAGGGCCTATCCGGCTGCGTTCGCGAAACCTGTGGCTGCTCAAAGTCCGCCAGCGGGAATGTATCCGACTTCTCCATGTTGGCGTTGTGGGGGCATCATCAGCACCAGCAGTGCCGATTTAAGCAATATAGTTTCAAAGACTGTCTGAGAGTGGGGCATCTCCAGCACAAGTGTCCGCAGATGAGCAAGCGAGCTGTGACACATCACATGGAGGATGAGAGTCAGACTAGCACGGATCCGGATACGCAATCCGAGATGCCAGAGGAGGAAGTCTATGGACTGTACTCTTTCATAACCAAGAGTAAACCAATTTTAATTAATGTGAAGTTTAACGGGATACTGGTATCGATGGAACTGGACACAGGGGCGAGTCAATCGATCATGAACGAGAGGGCATTTAATAAGCTGTGGGATACTAAGACTGTGAGGCCCAGGCTGAGCCCTGTTAACACCAAGCTGCGCACGTACACCAAAGAACTGACAAAGGTGATGGACAGTGCACAAATTAACGTGTCGTGTAATGGTGCGGTTCATGAGTTACCGCTGTGGATTGTTCCAGGCAATGGCCCAACGCTGCTCGGCAGGAGATGGTTGGAGAAAATCAGATGCGACTGGAACGACATAAAGGCGTTGTCGGAGGAAGATACACATGCCCAAGTATTGAGCAAGTTCCCCTCACTGTTCGAACCGGGTATCGGCAACTTCAAGGGAGCCAAGGTGCAGATCCACGTGGACTCAGATGCAAGACCCGTCCATCATAAAGCTCGGGCAGTGCCATATATGATGAGGGAGAAGGTCGAAATCGAACTGGACAGACTCCAGCGTGAAGGGATCATATCACCGGTCGAGTTTAATGAATGGGCCAGCCCCATTGTTCCTGTGCTGAAATGTGATGGCACAGTCAGAATCTGTGGAGACTACAAGGCTATGATCAACAGGGTTTCGAAACAGGATCAGTACCCGTTACCGAAGGCCGATGACTTGTTTGCGACACTAGTCGGAGCGGAGTCGTTCACAAAACTGGACTTGACGTCGGCCTATATGACACACGAGCTCGTCGAGACGTCAAAGAAACTTACGTGCATTAACATGCACAAAGGACTGTTTATTTACCACAGGTGCCCGTTTGGAATTCGCTCAGCTGCAGCAATATTCCAGAGTGGAAAGTCTACTGAAGTCCATTCCCAGAACCGTCGTGTTCCAAGATGACACCCTGATCACCGGTCATGACTCCAAGGAACATCTGAACAACCTGGAAGAGGTTCTACAGCGTTTGGACAGAGTGGGGCTCAGACTTAAACGTTCGAAGTACGTATTCATGGCACCGGAGGTCGAATTCCTCGGGAGGAAAATCGCCGCTGATGGCATCAGACCTACTGACGTGAAAACCAAGGTCAGACAGGAAGCAAAAAGTAGGAGTAAATGGGGACTTTTCAGAATGGCAGGCAGTGACTAGTGGGGTACCGCAAGGTTCTGTGCTGGGGCCCCAGCTGTTTACACTGTACATTAATGATTTAGACGAGGGGATTAAATGTAGTATCTCCAAATTTGCTGATGACACTAAGTTGGGTGGCAGTGTGAGCTGCGAGGAGGATGTTATGAGGCTGCAGAGCGACTTGGATAGGTTAGGTGAGTGGGCAAATGCATGGCAGATGAAGTATAATGTGGATAAATGTGAGGTTATCCACTTTGGTGGTAAAAACAGAGAGATAGACTATTGTCTGAATGGTGACAGATTAGGAAAAGGGGAGGTGCAACGAGACCTGGGTGTCATGGTACATCAGTCATTGAAGGTTGGCATGCAGGTACAGCAGGCGGTTAAGAAAGCAAATGGCATGTTGGCCTTCATAGCGAGGGGATTTGAGTACAGGGGCAGGGAGGTGTTGCTACAGTTGTACAGAGCCTTGGTGAGGCCACACCTGGAGTATTGTGTACAGTTTTGGTCTCCTAACCTGAGGAAGGACCTTCTTGCTATTGAGGGAGTGCAGCGAAGGTTCACCAGACTGATTCCCGGGATGGCGGGACTGACCTATCAAGAAAGACTGGATCAACTGGGCTTGTATTCACTGGAGTTCAGAAGAATGAGAGGGGACCTCATAGAAACGTTTAAAATTCTGACGGGTTTAGACAGGTTAGATGCAGGAAGAATGTTCCCAATGTTGGGGAAGTCCAGAACCAGGGGTCACAGTCTAAGGATAAGGGGTAAGCCATTTAGGACCGAGATGAGGAGAAACTTCTTCACCCAGAGAGTGGTGAACCTGTGGAATTCTCTACCACAGAAAGTTGTTGAGGCCAATTCACTAAATATATTCAAAAAGGAGTTAGATGAAGTCATTACTACTCGGAGGATCAAGGGGTATGGTGAGAAAGCAGGAATGGGGTACTGAAGTTGCATGTTCAGTCATGAACTCATTGAATGGCGGTGCAGGCGCGAAGGGCCGAATGGCCTACTCCTGCACCTATTTTCCATGTTTCTATGTTTCATATCAAGAATGCACCCAAGCTGCAGAACGTGACGGAGTTGCGTTTGTTCCTGGGTTTACTCAACTACTTTGGTAACTTCCTACCTAAATTGAGCATCTTACTTGAAACACTGCACATGCTATTGAGAAAAGGCAACAACTGGTTGTGGGGCGCATTGCAAGACAGAGCTTTTGAGAAAGCCGTCAATCTCCTTTGCTCGAACAAGCTGCTGGTACATTATGACCCATGTAAATGTTTAGTTTTGGTCTGTGACGCACCGTCATATGGAATTGGTTACGTGTTACAACAAGCCAATGAGTCGGGGAAACTTCAACCTGTTGCATATGCATCCAAAAGTTTGTCTAAAGCAGAAAGAGCTTACAGTATGGTAAAAAAAGAAACTTTATCCTGTGTGTATGGTGTTAAGAAGATGCATCAATACCTGTTCGGTCTGAGGTTTGAATTAGAGACCGATCACAAGCCGCTCATTTTGTTGTTTTCCGAGAGCAAAGGTATCAATACCAATGCTTCACCCCGCATCCAAAGATGGGCGGTGACATTATCTGCCTATGATTATGTCATTCGTCACAGACCTGGCACAGAGAATTGTGCCAATGCTTTGAGCCAGTTGCCGTTGCCCACACCGGAGGTGGAAACGCCACAACGGGCAGATTTAATGTTAATCATGGATGCTTTTGAGAGTGAAGGTACCCCTGTCACGGCTCAACAAGTTAAGACCCGGACCAGCCAGGACCTGATATTATCGGTGGTAAAGGGTTGCATCCTCAAAGGGGATTGGTCTGCCATACCTAAGCAAATGTGCGAGGAGGCCAAACCGTACATTCGTCGCAAGGACGAACTGTCTATTCAGGCAGATTGCATATTGTGGGGCAATAGAGTTGTAATGCCTAAGAAAGGGAGAGAGAAGTTTGTGCGTGAGTTACACAGCACACATCTTGGTATAGTGATGATGAAGGCCATCGCCAGGTCCCACGTATGGTGGCCAGGAATTGATTCTGAGCTGGAAGCATGAGTGCATCAGTGCAACACCTGCATGCAGCTCAGCAAAGCACCAGCAGAATCGCCGCTGAGTCTGTGGTCATGGCCATCCTAACCTTGGTCCAGGATCCATGTGGATTTTGAAGGTCCCTTCCTGGACAGGATGTTTTTAGTGGTGGTGGATGCTTATTCGAAGTGGATAGCATGCATAATCATGTCATCCAGCACGTCCACGGCAACCATAGAGAATCTCAATGTCATGTTCACGACACATGGTCTGCCTGACATAGTGGTGAGCGACAATGGGTCGTCCTTCAGTCAGAAGTTTCAGGAGTTTGTAAAACTTAATGGCATAAAACATGTAAGGTCAGCACCGTTCAAGCCTGTGTCCAACGGGCAAGTAGAACGTGCAGTACAAATTATCAAGCAAAGCATGAGGAGAGTAACCCAAGGGTTACTGCAGACCCGCTTGTCTTGCATACTGCTGAGTTACAGGACAAGATCCCACACACTCACAGGGGTCTCGCCTGCTGAACTCATGATGAAAAGAGGTCATAAGACCAAGTTATCTCTTGTACACCCGGATTTAAGTAATCGTGTTGAATACAGAAGACAGTCAACTGTGTCACGCGAGCTTTCTGTTAATGATCCAGTATATGTGTTGAATTATGGTCAGGGTCCCAAATAGATCGCTGGTACAGTCATGGCTAAGGAGGGCAACAGAGTATTTGTTATTAAGCTCAGGAATGGGAAAACTTGCAGGAAACACATGGATCAAACAAAGCTGAGGCACACAGATGAGCCAGAGCAGTCGGACGAAGAAACCGTCGACGACCAACCAACCTACCAGCAGCCTTCAGTGGACTCAAGGGTCATCAGTGAACCCAGAATTTCCATCACGGACTTGTTCAATAAAAATGGACTTGCAATTCCTGACATGGCCACTGCCACCCCCAACAAGTCAGCCATCCAGCCACCAGCCACAACAGACTCCGCATATTCACCCAAGGCCGGAATCGAACTGAGATGGTCAACCCGGGAGCGTAAAGCATCGGACCGTCTCAACCTGTGAAAGACTGTGATAAGAATCTCAGAGGAGGGTATTGTCATGTATGTACATGCGGTTTGTAGCAACCAGATGGTGTCATTGTTGGAGGCCACTGTGCTGCATGCACATGGTGCTGCTCTGGTATAAAAAGCCAGCCATTTTGTGAGTCAGGCACTTTGGGCTGTAAGAAAGCAGAGCCAAGGTTGTACCTTGCTCAGTTAAACAGTACTCACTTTGTACCTTTATTGCATACATAACACATGTAATCTAACCTGTCTGCCATTCCTCCTCTTCTTCAGAAGCTGCAAATAGAGAAATATGCCCATAGAAATAACTGTAGTTAGACAGTGATGAACTCTCTAACAACTACAGCTGTAAACACCATCATTGGCAAAAGATACAGCAGGGAATGAATGTATAACAAAGAGAAGAGGAGGGGAAAATTGGCAAGATGGGGAAAATAGTAACATACTGCGTCATGGAGTGCGACTGTGGTTTTCACGCATTGAATAACTGATCACGGTCTTACTATTGTGTGGAGTTGTAAAAGAGTGTGGCAGATTCACTCAGCAGTTTGCTCAAAGGTATAAACCAATGACAGTTATAAAGTCAATAATGCATTTTCATGAAAAGTACAACTATAGGAAACTAACCACCATTTACTGTTGAACAAGCAGTGGATATACTAGACATTTTGCAGCTCACCAAAACACCCCTTTCTCCCCAGTGTGATCAGGGCTGGGCTCAATAGAGAGAAAGCTTTATTTGGCATGTTGTCAGGATTATTATACATTGGTGCCAAAAAGGTATTAATGAAAGGTTTGGACAGACCCTGCCTGATGGCTACAGCAGTCTGAGCAGTTAATTCAGCAGGCAACTCTCGCTTGTGTTTGACCTTGTCTTCATCTTTAGTTTCTTGCTATTTTGCTTCGCCTGGCTATTCCATCATTAGGCCCCTTTGCAGGGTGAAGCAATGGAGGACACAGAAGGCAACAATAATCTTACAGGCCTTGTCTGGACTGTACTGTAGATCACTCCCTATTGATCCACGTAGTAGCTATATCCCCTTATAGCCACTTTGTTCTGGGACTTGCCGGACTCAAGTAAGGATGGTAGTCACATGTTTTTGCAAACTTACAACTTCCAAATGAGAAGTCATAATAATGAGGTCAGAAATTCCCGGGGAGTCCTTTTGGAAGAAAATCATGGGCACGATGGCACTTCCACCTTCCCCATGGCTTCTGGCACCAGCCGATATCCCCAGGTCAAGAACAGTTACATAATTCAGGCGAACATTGGCATTATCTTACAATGCAGCCATGATCTTGTTGAGTGGCGGAGCAGGCTCGAGGGGCTAGATGGTCTACTGCTGTTCCTAATTCTTATGTAAAACTTATGTTATGTGTCCACCTCAGTTGGGAGATAGGAATTTCTCTGCGATGCCTTGCCATAGTGTAAGTGGGACCATGTTCTTGGCCCAACTTTAAATATGTCAGTATCCCTACTGCAATCAATTGCTTTTTGGAGAATTTAAAGTCTTCCCTCTCTCCAGTGGCCTTTAGTAATGCTGATCAGCCATGATCTTATTGAATGGTGGTGCAGGCTCGAAGGGCCGAATGGCCTACTCCTGCACCTATTTTCTATGGGCTCAAGTTTCAGCCTATTGCTTTTGGAGCAACTAGTTTAGAATGGAGTATCTTAGAAATTGCAGTTCTTGGCATTTAGTTTGCTCCAGTTCTAGTTTAGGCAGCGAAAACTTACTCCAGACTAACTTAGAATGGAGTAAGTGTAGATTTTTGAACACTCAGAAAAAACCTTGCCTACACTTATAAATCAGGCGTAGGGAGCGAGAGATTGGGGGAGAGGAAGGAGGGGTTTACAAACATTAAACACTTCACTTTTACAAATAAAGAGCCATCATCAATAATAAATGATAAATAAATCAATAAATCAACCAATAAAATCAAAAAAAATAAAAACATTAAAAATAAATAAAAAATTAAGTTTCTGCTCACCGACTGCAGCACCGGGAGCCCTCCAACAGTGTGCTGGGATGGGCGCCCCCCCGCCAGTGTCTCTCTGTCAGTATCTCTCTCTCTCTCTCTCTCTCTGTCAGGGTCTCTCTGTTTCTGACAGTGAGGGGGGAGGAGGGGAGGGAGGGGGAGTGGGAGATGAGGGGGAGGAGAGGAGGGAGGGGGGAGAGGTGGGGAGGAGGAGGGGAGAGAGGGAGAAGGAGAGGAGGGGGAGAGAGAGGGAGGGAGGGAGAGAACGGGGAGGGAGGGAGGGAGAGAGGGAGAGGAGGAGGAGAGGAGACGGGGGGAGAGGAGAAGGGGGGAGAGGGAGGCTGAACGGGCCGCGACGAAGACTTCAGGCGGGATCCGCCCCCAGCAAGATGCCGGGTGGGTGGGTGGGCGGGCCCTGCCGCCGACGATGTGGAGTGGGGGGGAGAGGAGGAGGGGGGGAACGGGAGCTAAATGGGAGGGAGGGGGGTGGGGGGAGCGGGAGCTAAACGGGAGGGAGGGAGTGGGGGGGCAGCGGTAGCTAAACGGGAGGGAGGGAAGGAGGCCCGAGTCCGATCTTCGCCGCCCCAGTGAGCCCATTCGGCCAGGGCAAGGGGCAGCATGCTTCGGGCCCCTCCCACACAGCCTCGCATGTGCAGAGGTCCTGGCACTGCTTTCAGCGCCGGGACCTGGCTCCGCCCTCCACGCGTTCTGCTGCGCTGCGCCAAGGGTCTGGATCGACCAGACGGAGGGGAGAATACCAAGGTAAATAATAGGCGCCGGAGATGCGCCGTTCTAACCCTGGGGGCAAACTTGGGCTCATTGTTTCTATGTTTCTATGATTCCAGGGTGCATCCAGCCAATGGCAGGAAATATGTTGTGTGATATAATTCCCTTAGTTGCATATCGCTATTTGCTTGTCAATATTTGGGCGGAACTATAATGCAACTGTGGCCATTTCTGGTGGATTTTTTGACAGGAAAAAAGACAGACTTTCATGACCACCGGACGTCTCAAAGCGTTTTGCAGCCAATGAAGTACTTTTGGAGTGTAGTCACTGTTGTAATGTGGGAAAAGCGGCAGCCAACTTGCGCACAGCAAACTCCCACAAACAGCAATGGATAATGACAAGATAATCTGTTTTTGATGTGTTGATTGAGGGATAAATATTGGCCAGGACACTGGGGATAACTCCCCTGCTCTTCTTCAAAATAGTGCCATGTGATCTTTTACGTCCACCTGAGAGGTTTAATGTATGATCCGAAAGACGGGCACCTGCGACATTGCAGCACTCCCTGGAGTGTCAACCTAGATTTATGTGCTCAAGTTCCTGGAGTGGGACTTGAACCCACAACCTTCCGAATCAGAGGCGAGTGTGCTGCCCACTGAACCACAGTTGACACTGACAGCTGAAGTAAAAGTGTCAGGACCAAGATGTAACTAGCCATTTGAAATTATACCAGATTATGGGGCTGAAATTGATGGCCTCACTGCCCACTGCCGCTGACTGCCGCCGAGATCCGCCGAGATTCCTCTCTGGGTTGTGCCCAGTGCCAGTTTGCAGTTCGGCTGGAGCGGGCGGGAGGGGAGAACTGCCGGGAACCGCCCGCTGACGTCAGTGGACGGCCAAGTGGCGCAAATTACCTCCCGCCCGCCGAGATGCCAGATTGGTGCGGGTGGGAGTCGGCGGTAGTCGGCGCCAGCAGGGGGAAGGACCGCCGCGAGGAAGTTGGTCTAACCCCCAAGGTAAGTTTAAAAAACTGAAAAAAAAGGTTAGTGAACTTTTTAAGAAACTTTTTTCACAGCGACTTACCTTAATGGGTTCCCCTGAAGGTTTTCCAGGTAATTTTTTTTTCCAATCATTTTTAGTTGAATATCTTCGCCCCTCCGTGGACCCGACTCCATCCTTGGTAGCAAGAGCCTTTGCCACCGAGATTGGGAGCTCCCGTCCGCTCCCGCCCAGTTTGATGGTGTATGTCGCTCGTTTGCCGCCGACCCAACTTTTAAATTATTTTTCATCAATTTCCGGCCAAAGTGCCGCCCGGTCTCTTGGTGGCTATTGGCGGGATTTGGCCTTCACCAAGTTCGGCCCCAACCTCGCCGCCGACTGCCGCCCACTGCCGCTGACATTCCTCCTGAAGATCCGCCCAGTGACACTTTCCATTTGGCCTGGAGCAGGCGGGAGGGGAGAGCCGCCAGGAACCGTCAGCGGACGGCCGAGTGGCACAACTGAGTTCCTGCCCACCGAGCTCCCAGATTCCTGTGGGCAGGAGTCGGCGGGATTCGGCGGCAGAAAGGGGTGGAACGCTGGCTGGAGGCTGATCTGTCCCCGACGGTGAGTATGAAGAACCCGGAAAAAAGGTAAGTGAACATTTGGATGGGGTCCCCTGAAGATCTTCGGATGCTTTTAAAATTTTTTGCTGTTTTTTTTTTCAGGTCTTTAACCCTCCGTGGGCCCAACTCCATCCTCGGCGGCACTTGGGCGACAATCGCCTCTGCTGCTGAGAATGCGACCTCCTGCCCGCTGCCATCCAGATTGGCAGCGTACGTCTTCCATTTGCTGCCCGCCGACTTTCGAGGGACCTTCTTCATGAATATCCCGCCCAAAGTACCGTCCGGTACCTCGCCGGTCATCGGTGGCACTTGGCCGGGCGGAGGTCTTGCTGAAAATCAGCCCCTTTGTGTTTTTGTTTCAACAGGCCCCAGGAAACTTATGGCTATGGTGACAGCATTTTAAACACAAGCAAAGTGAACTTAAGTGATCCTACTGGGTATGGGGTTTCCTGGGTTCTTTCTGCTTGGCTGAAGTTCATGTCAGTCCTGGTAAACCCTCAGCACAGCCAAACGTATTTGATTTTCTCATTTTAGGTTTCTGTCTCAAGCTCATTTAGAGTTGCCGCAGGGGAAATCAGCAATCAGTTAATCTACAGTTCACAGGTATTTGAAACAGTTGACTGATGCATTGTTTGCCAGCGTGAGCAATTTTATAACCTTCCCCATGACCAACCTACGGCAGATTGGGAGGATACTACATCTTGTTTGCACAGCAGGATGACATCATTGATGGCATCCATGTGGCTCGACACACAATTCATTTATCATCATAAACTGCAAGGATTATCACTCAATGTACAGGTTGTCTAAACTGCAGTCACAAATCCTTCATTTTAGAGCAGTGTACAGTTCCAGGCTTGTTCAAGCCCTGAGAAAAGTACACGGTTGGCTTCTAGGTGACCAGGCCCACCCAGTTGAACCCTGGCTCATGAGACATCTGAGCTGGTCACAAAGAGTGCAGATGCAATAAGACTCATGGAATTACCAGGATCATCATTGAAGCCACAATCAACTCGAAGCAGCACTTTAGATGCCTGGACAGATCTGGGGACATCCTGCATTACAGCCCTGCCAAAGTCTCTCTTATGTATGTAACACTTTGTAACCAGCATTCTACCATCACTAGAGGGCGCATCTGTTGGAGTCCCAAGGGATCCCAGCATCCCTTGGGAGCACTGCATATAAGCAGGTCTCCCATGCTGTGCCTGCACTCTGGAGTCAGAATAAAGAGACTAAGGTCACACTTACTCAAGTCTACAGTACTCAGTCACCTTGCTTTATTTGAGACACAATAATCTCCAAGATCATTGTTGTGTTCTGCATGTTATATAGCTTTCTCATCTTGAGAGGAATAACCATGGAGGAGCTGGGGGAGCAAGATACCCACCTGCAGTTTGAAAACTTTTTTGAGCAAGATGAAGGCAATGTACCTGAAGAAATTCAGACCCTGTCAGGAGCTCAGTTGCTGAGGAAAGATGTAAGCTCGAAGAACAGATTTACGAGTATGATTCCAGGAATGAGGGACTTCAGTTACATTGATAGACGGGAGAAGCTGGGGTTATTCTCCTTGGAGCAGAGAAGATTGAGAGGAGATTTGATCAAGGTGTTCAAAATCATGAGGGGTCTGGACAGAGTAGATAGAGAGAAACTGTTCCCATTGGCGGAAGATCGAGAATCAGAGCACACAGATTTAAGGTAATTGGCAAAAGAACCAAAGACGATGCAAGAAAAAACTTTTTTACGCAGCGAGTGGTTAAGATCTGGAATGCACTGCCTGAAAGGGTGGTGGAGGCAGACTCAATCTTACCTTTCAAAAAGGAAGTCGTTAAGTATCTGAAGGAAAAAAACTGTCAGGGGGTACGGGGAAATGGCAGGGGAGTGGGACTAGCTGAGAGCCGGCACAGTTTTGAGGTGCTGAATGTCCTTCCGTGCTGTAACCATTCTATGATTCTAAGCTGACCCTCTGGCCAGCAGGTTCCTAGACCTCCAATGTCACGTGTCCCTCCTCGCGTACTCCATGTATCACTCAAAGCAACTTCCTTTAAGTCACGAGCTCAATCCCTCGATGTTTGTACAAGCACTGGTGCTTGCACTGGAAGGAGTTAGTGACATAGTTTGCTGTAAACTGATTTCTTGTGTGGCATTGGCACTTGGCAGTGCTCCATGGCACACCAATAGAAAGTGAAAAGGAACATTTGTTAGAATGCTAGCTGCACGACACTCCTGCAAATATTCATTATTTAACTATTAACTGTCACATGGCTTTGTGCTTATATGGCTGTTGGGTATGTGTAAGTGAGAAGGGGGAACATGATAAGAATGGTACTTGTCCTGACCAGAAAGAGGTCTTTAACCTTTCCCTTTAGGCCCTTGTCGCTATGCCCTTGACTCTATGCCCTTGGCCCAATTATCCAATGCTTGATATTTTTTGGCCTTGGTTTTCAAGCACAGAGGCAGAATTTAGCAGTTAGTGTCACAAGCACACATTGTGTGCTCCAAGTGGCTATCCTGCATCTCATGGTGGGTGTAATTACATGAGTATGTGTCACAGCACAATTTTTGGGATGAAGCCCATTAAAGATGTGAGATACAAAATACAGCACTCCCTCAGTACTGGACTGGACCATCAGCCTCAGTTATATGTGGGACAGCCTTTTGACTCATAGGTGAAAGTGCTGCCAACTGAGCCAAGCCCACACTAAACAAGAATATTGAACAAAGTCAGCAAAGTACGAATAAAATCAAAAAGGAAATTGGGTGAATTAACTTGGAGATAATTCAAGAAAATGAGAAAAAAGGAACAAAATACGCTAGGATAAAGAAATATTGAGAAAAGAAAACAGGGAAATGACAAATGAAAGAGTAAGAAATAGAGAAACATAAGAAACATAAGAAATAGGAGTAAGAGTAGGCCACCTGGCCCCTCGAGGACGCTCCATCATTTAATAAGATCATGGCTGATCTGATCACTCAACCAGGAAACACCAGGACTGGTTTGATGAGAATGATCAGGAGATCCAAGAGCTAATAAATCGCAAGCGCAGGGCATTTCTGAATCTAAAACAACAACTCAAAGCAGCTTTACAGACGGTTTAAGGCCGAGGTTCAACAAAAAACCCGCGACCTAAAGAATAGATGGTGGGTGGAGAAAGCACAGGAGGTTCAGCAGCTGGCTAACAGCCATGATGTGCAAGGATTCTTCACCACATTCAAGTCCACCTACGGCCCAAGCACCCAAAGCCCCACCCCACTGCTGGCCAAGAACAGAGAGACACTCATCAAGGACACCGAGGCAGTCAGGACCCGCTGGAAGGAGCACTTCGAAGATCTCCTTAACCGAGACTGCCTTTGACTTGAGTGTCCTCGACTCCATCCCGCATCATGCTACCCGCCACCATCTCAGCAAAACCCCAGCCCTGCACGAGGTAGAAAAGGCCATCCATCAGTTCAAGAACAACAAGGCAACGGGAGCGATGGAATCCCCGCTGAGGCACTAAAGTATGGCAGAGAGGCACTATTGGCACGAATGCATGACCTCATCTCTCATCTGGAAGGAGGAGAGCATGCCGGGAGATCTCAGAGATGCAGTAATCGTGATCATCTTTTAAAAAGGGGACAAGTCCGACTGCGGCAACTACAGAGGAATCTCCCTGTTATCAGCCACTGGGAAGGCCATTGATAGAATCTTCCTCAACCGTCTTCTCCCTGTGGCTGAGGAGCTCCTCCCGGAGTCACAGTGTGGATTCCGTCCACTAGGGAGCACAACGGACATGATCTTTATGGCGCGACAACTGCAAGAGAAATGCACCAACCCTTGTACATGGCCTTCTTTGACCTTATAAAGGCCTTCTTCGCTGTTAACCGCGAGGGACTATGGCGCGTCCTCCTCCATTTTGGCTGCCCCCAAAAGTTTATCGTCATCCTCCGCCTGCTCCACGACAACATGCAAGCTGTGATCCTGACCAACAGATCCACCACAGACCCAATCCACGTCTGGACCGGGGTCAAGCAGGGCTGCGTCATTGTGCCAACCCTCTTCTCGATCTTCCTCGCTGCAATGCTCCACCTCACACTCAACAAGCTCCCCGCTGGAGTGCAACTAAACTACAGAACCAGTGGGAACCTTCTCGTCTCCAGGCCAGATCCAAGACCGCCCCATCCTCTGTCGTCAAGCTACAGTACGTGGACAACATTGCGTCTGCGCACATTCAGAGACTGAACTCCAAATCATAGTCAACATCTTCACTGAGGCGTACGAAAGCATGGGCCTTACACTAAACATCCGTAAGACAAAAGTCCTCCACCAACATGACCCCGCCACACAGCACTGCCCCCCAGTCATCAAGATCCACGGCGCGGTCCAGGGCAACGTGGACCACTTTCCATACCTTGGGAGCCTATTATCGAGAAAGATTTGCTTCCACTCTAAACGTGAGTTCTCAGGTGACTGTACAGTCCAATATGGGAATTACAGTCTCTGTCACAGGTGGGACAGACAATGGTTGAAGGAAAGGCTCGGTGGGGAGTCTGGTTTGTCGCACGTGCTTCCGCTGCCTGCGCTTGTTTTCTGCATGCTCTCGGCGACGAGACTCGAACTGCTCAGCGTCCTCCCGGATGCTCTTCCTCCACTTAGAACGGTCTTTGGCCAGGGATTCCCAGGTGTGAGTGGGGATGTTGCACTTTATCAAGGAGGCTTTGAGAGTGGCCTTGAAACGTTTCCTCTGCCCACCTGGGGCTCGCTTGCTGTGTAGGTGTTCCGAATAGAGCGTCTCATCCTCTAGGGGCTAGGGGACCAACATTTACTTTAGCTACTCTTTTCCTTTTTATGTACCTGTAGAAATCCTTACTATCTGTTTTTATATTTCGTGCTAGTTTACTTTCATCCTCTGGCTTCCCACTAGTCTTGGCCATATTGTATGCCCGTTTTCAATTTGATGCCATCCCTTTTTTCCTTAGTTCGCCACGGATGATTATAACAAGCAAAAAAAAAATTACAAAGTGCTATGCTTATGATTATAAATAGAAATAAAATAAATATTTGTTTCAAAATAACTGCTTAGTATCAATCCCATATCTTATAAGAAGTGCCTTTACTTTCTACAATCCATTGTTCTTCAAACTTCCAGAGAATATAGATGATTTGGGGTCATTTGTTGAGATGGGGAAATTGACGAGTTTTATGTCACCAGTTGGACCTTTGCGTAAATTGGCCCAATCAGAAATTCTTGGCCCCCCCAAAGGAATGATTGTTGACTTACCTCCTCCCCCACCCAGGCTTTTGGAACTGAAGTGCAGTATTCAGGTCAAGTAAGGTTGGGCGGGGCCGGCAGCCTTGGAACATTGACAGCTGTATTTCTTAGGGCTGCACCTAAATCATGGGACTGTGCAGGAAAGCCTGTATACATGGTGAAATGATTCATGGGGTACTGGAACTGCATCTATGGCCAGGCATTTCAAACATTTAACGTGGCAGGGAGGTTGAGCACAAGGCCGGTGGGGGGGGCTGGATGGATTCCAACGTTGAGAGAAAGATGGTTCAAGGTGCGGGCTTGGAAAATGGTAGCAGGTTTAATAAGTGGATGTGTTAAGGAAGGAAGCATACAGGCAATGAGGGGATGATTTTCGTTGAATACTTTAGGCACCAAAGAGCCTCTGAGCTGGCCAAGATGGGGTCTTAAGCTGCAACGCTGGTTTAGCACGCATTTAGCGCAAGACCCATCTTGGTAAAGGTGTTGAAGCCAATGTGAGGAACGGGCGCACCGGAGGCTTGTTGAACAGCTGATTGCTTATTAAGTTGCCTACTACCATTCTTTAAGAGGCTGCATGGCATTCTGGTGGCTTGCGCTTTAACTAACACCCTCTCTGAACAGGGGCCGGCTGTTTGGGTTAAACACAGCGTTGATGCCGATTTCAAGTGCTACTTAAAGGGGTACTCAACATTTCATGTTCATTGCTGCTGGAGCTGTATAGAGGACTTTTGAAACATATCGGGAGACTTTCTGGGTCATTTCACCACACTCAAGTAGCATTTATTCTGGAAATTCTCTAAGGACTTCACCTAAAACGAGTAAGTGCTGTGCTACTCCACCTTATTGGACACCAGGAGCAAGGAAGTGTTTGGTCATGGCCATCTTGCTAGGGGTCCCTCTTGGTCTAGACAAGGAATGAGAGGAGGAGATGAGGCCAGGCAGAGCAGCACCAACTGCTGTAGGCAAGAGGGACAGGAGGGCAAGGTGGAGTCCTTTCTCCCCATCCCCCCTTCCCCTGTGAGCACAAGACATCCCTTCTCTTCTGGATCTCCTCCACTGGGACCTCCAGTGCCGCATTCGAGAATCTGTGGGCCCTCTCACTCGATCCCTGAGCCATCCTGCAATGTGCCGTTGTGTGCCAACCAGTGGAAGTGGGTGCGAGGAGCCTACATATACTGTTCCACCAAAATTGTGCTTAATCAGCACTTGAGTGCTAAATCTTCAGGTTTCTGGTTTAGCACCTCCCGGCAAGTTCAGACTATGGTAATCACCAATCATGCGCTAAATCCAGATTTCCAAACTGACGTATCTTATTAGCACAGCCCCCATTTAGTGCCTGCTTTCACCCTTTGGCCAAAATAACTCCCTGAGGCTTTAGAAAAGATTATAATTGGAGAAAATTCTGAAGGACAGGATACATCTTCATTTAGAAAGACATGGGATAATCAAGGACAGTCAGCATGGATTTGTTAAGGGAAGGTTGTGTCTGACTAGATTGAATTTTTTGAGGAAGTAACAAGGAGGGTCGATGAGGGTTGTGCATTTAATGTAGTGTATATGGATTTTAGCAAGGCTTTTGATAAGGTCCCACATGGCAGACTGGTCGTGAAAGTAAAAGCCCATGGGATCCAAGGCAAAGTGGCAAGTTGGATCCAAAATTGGCTCAGAGGCAGGAAGCAAAGGGTTGATGGGTGATTTTGTGACTGGAAGGCTGTTTCCAGTGGGGTCCCGCAGGGCTCAGTACTGGGTCCTTTGCTTTTTCTGGTATAGATATAGAAACATAAAAATTTACAGTGCAGAAGGAAGCCATTTCGGCCCATCGTGTCCGCGCCGGTTGACAAAGAGCCACACGGCCCTTGATCAGCAGCCCTAAAGGTTACATATAAACCTATGAACAATGACGGAAAAACAAAGAGCACCCAGCCCAACCAATCCGCCTCACACAACTGCTGAAACTGAAACATTCTACACTCCACCCCGACCGGAGCCATGTGATCTCCTGGGAGAGGCAAAAAACAGATAAAAACCCCTAACAATGATTTAGCCTTGAATGCAGGGGGTATGATTAAGAAAATTGGAGATGATTCAAAAATTGGCTGTGTGGTTGATAATGAAGAAGAAAGTTGTAGACTGCAGGAAGATATCAATGAACTGGTCAGGTGGGCAGAACAGTGGCAAATGGAATGAAATCCGGAAAGTGTGAGGTAATGCATTTGGGGAGGGCTCAGGGACGGATTAAGGGTGCCTCGGCCATGGGCCCCCTGCGCCCATTCACATCCTGCAGTAAATTACATTAGTGAGCTAAGTCACAGGACACTATACTGAGTATGCATCAGGTCAAGTTCAGGTCAGGTTTACATCTCAGATTATGTTCTCATTGATACTATGGTGACACTCATTTAATATTTTATTATGTTTTCAAACAATCAAACCTTCAATCAAAATTCCTGTATAATCGTCTCAAGTACTTTGCCACCCATCAGAGTAATCAGTTCTTCACAAGTGATGGAAGACAAGTATGAAGCATGCCCCTTGCCTTTGTTGGTGAACCACTTGATGTGTTCAGCAAGAAATGCATCGTAGTTTGCAAGAACCTCCAACACACCCAGATAATTACCATTACTTGGAGACACAACGATTTTATCTCTGCCTCGCAATGAAAGACCTCACTCACAGAGAAACGTTATCACACAGACAACCTGCTCGAGCGCCTTGCGTCAGTACAGCCGCTCATTTTCAAACTGGAAGACAATATGACCATCCACACAAGCAGTACCTGCTTGTCTAGTGTACATTACCACCATGGCTTCTCTATGCTGGTGGCTGTTTTCATGAGATGAACTCTTCTCATCTCCATGCTTCCAGTCATTAAACCCATGAGTAAAGTGGCTACTTGTTCGTGCTGTGACCTTGCAAACAAAGCAGTATACTCTACTGTTTGAAGGTGAATAACAGAGCCACATTCGCTCCACACGTTCCCCTGTCAGCGGGTGCACACATGTGAAGAAGGACCGAGCAGTATCGGCGGCATCCTTCCATGGTATGAATCACGCTGGAGTTTTGGAAGTCCTTATCACAGTTTCGACAGTCCTCACTACTTTTTGCAAACCAATGGCTTTGCATGTCTTCTGAGATATTGGGGCCGAAATTCACTGTCCCCAAAGAGAAGGCTACCGCGGGGTTTGAGCGGCTAATCGAAAAAATCAATCTGCCACCGCGGTCGGGTGTTTTTCTCTCCCCGAGTCATATTCAGAATGGACGGGGGGGAGGGCGGATTTGAGTGATGCGCACTTCCGCCGGAAACGGCGGGGGGAAGCCGCGCTAAAGGAAGGTTTGCAGCGGTGACCTCAGCAGCGTGTGGGCCGCTGAAAAGCAGCCACGACAGCGAAATTCAGAGATAAAAAGGTCGGATTTTTCCCGGCAGTGCCCCTGCGAGGTTTTCCAGTTGGTGCACAAACGCGACACCACTGGAGTTTTGCCGCGATCACGTCTGTTTGGTAGGGAAATAGTTTTATTATATATTAGTATTTTTATTTCAGATTCTAGCACCTGCAGTATTTTGCTTTTGAAATAGTTTTATTAATTGTTTTGGCTCTATTAAACCTGCTGAGTGCTGCTCAGAGACTTTGTACAACTTTGTACAACTTTCAGGTCTGACTCTTTAGTGGAGGCCTGTGGGCTGCAGAGACCTGTTTGGCAGAGTTCGCCCTGAGGATGGGAGGAGTGTTGGGAGGGCGACACCTGGTCAGAAGCAGGGAGGCACGCAGGAGAAGGCGTCACCATCAGCACCGTACAGAGAGGCAACAGCCATGATTCGTTCATTCTGTGCCAGACCAGTGTGCCCGCCGTCTTCACCGGCCCGAATCAGAATTGCAGTTGGCTGCTTGGGGACAAGGGATATCCCCTGTCCACTTGGCTGCTCACTCCACTGCGGAACCCCAGGACAGCACCAGAGCATGCCTACAACATCGCTCATTGTGCCACCAGATGCATCGTCGAGCAGTGCATAGGCATCCTGCGGTCTGCTGCATGCTGCGCAACCTGGCCATCAGCCATCATGAGGGCACAGCCGCTGGAGGTGGAGCCAGCAGTACGATCTGAGGAGGAGGTGCAGGAGGAGGAGGATCCCCGTCGCCCCAGAGATAGGCGGTGTCGACCCATTGCAACCCTGGCATGGGGATGCAGCTGCGTCTCATAGCTGCTCGCTTCAGATAATCCCTTCCACACATGACCCTTCAGGTCCCACTTTCAATGGCCATCGCAATGAATGCCTTAACGCAGAATTGCTCACTCCCAAAATTAAACACCTGGCCAGATATATGTGCCAAAAGAAAAGATTTATCAAATTATCCAATTCATTGCAAAAACAGAACATAAAGAACAGTATAATAATATTGTTGTTGTGTATAGAAGAACTCCACGAGGCTGAGTACTGTGAGCTAAACTTAGTGTGACCTTAGTCTTCTTTATTACAACTCCAGAGTGCCTAAACAACATGGCAGCCAACTTTTTATACTGGTCCTGCACATGTGTGCAGGTGACCATTAGGACTCCAACAGTCATGCCCTCTGGTGGCAAGTATTACATAGTTACATACATAACATCACTCCCCCCGCAAAGTCTTCGGCACAAGTTATTTACAAGTTGAGGCGATCTGGAGCCCTTCGCTCCCTGGTTGATCGTCTAAGTTCAAACCCTGGCGTGTGTGAGTTGGTCGGACTATTGCTGTACTGCACCGCAGCTGGTCTGACCAGAGTGCCAGGAACGGTGGGTTAATTTTCGTTATTGATAGCGAGGTCGATTGTTGGTTGGGTGTGTGTTGGTGGATCGTCGATGGTGATGTCCTCTTCAAGTCGTTCCTGGTTGTCAGTAAATTGCAATTTGGTCTGATCTTAATGCTTTCTGCACGTTTGGCCATTTAATAGTTTGAATATAAACACCCTATTCTCTTCCTTGGACAAAACAGTGCCAGCAACCCACTTGGGACCATGACCGTAATTCAGGACAAACACAGGGTCGTTAACATCAATGTCACGTGAAACAGACGCGCGATCGTGGTACATGTTCTGCCGGTGTCGTCGGGTTTCCATGTGATCCTTAAGATCCGGGTGGACTAGGGAGAGCCTGGTTTTGAGCGCTGTCTTCATTAACAATTCTACCGGGGGAACCCCGGTGAGCGAGTGGGGTTGCGTCCGGTAACTGAGCAGAATGCAAGACAAGTGGGTCTGCAGGGAGCCGTCTGTCACGCGTTTCATGCTCTGCTTGATTGTTTGGACGGCCCACTCCGCTTGACCATTAGACGCGGGCTTAAACGGAGCAGACCTGACATGTTTGATGGCATTGTGGGTCATAAACTCGTTGAATTCCGAGCTGGTGAAACACGGTCCATTGTCTTGTTGTGTAGGCATGCCTGTTCACTGTGTGATGTCTGTAACACTGTAACATTGAATATACCCTTGTATTGTACACACCTTATCGGTACACTAGAGGGTGCTGTTGCTGGAGACCCAGGGGTTGCCTGCATACGGCAGGTAACCCAGTATAAAAAGGAATACACAGCTTGTTGTCAGCACTCAGGAGCTGCTAATAAAGGACTGCAGGGCTGCACAGTTTAAATACCATACCCTGCCTCATGGAATCATTACTAAAGGTGCCTACATACACTACAACTGGCGACGGGAATACGGGATCACAAACTACACACTCAACATGTCTAACCTCAGCAACTTTCAGCATTTTACAGAGGGGGAAGATTGGGATGCCTTTGTGGAAAGATTGGAACACTTCTTTATAGCCAGCGACCTGGACGGGGACACACCGTCCACACTACCGAACAAACGCAGGGCCATCCTGCTCAGCAGTTGTGGTCCCACCATCTACGGTCTCGTCAGGGACTTACTAGCCCCGGAGAAGACAACCACCAAGAGCTATGAGGAACTTGTAACAATCATACAGGAACAACTAAAACTGAAAGAAAGCATCTTCACAGCCAGGCACTGGTTCTACACTTACCGGTGACCTGAGGGCCAAGAAATTGCCAAGTATGCTGCACACTTAAGAAGACTAGCTGCACCGTGTGAGTTTGGTGACCACCTTAATGAAGCACGAAGGGAGATATTTGTCATCGGAATCGGCCACGAAGGCCTCCTACACAAATTGCTCTCGGCTGACATCATGGTCACCCTGTAGAAAGCAATTCAAGTGAGCCAGGCCTACATGGTTTCGGCCAGCGACTCCAGGCGAATACTGACCCAGGACTCTAAACCGGCGAGCGCAGTGCACCGCATGGACACTTCTAAAGGCAGAAATGCTGCCCCGAGTCCCGCAACCCTGAGTCCGCCACATGGGGCAAACTGGATGGCCCCGTGCTGGCGCTGTGGAGGAAACCACAGGGTACACCAGTGCCGCTACAAAGACTATGCATGCAAAGGCTGCAAAGAAAAAGGGCACCTTCAGAGAATGTGCAGAAAAGGCTGTACTCACTGTGTTTCTGATGAGTTGGCTGATCACCGGGGCTCCGACACTATTGAAGATAAAGCTGCTCTAACCCTGGGAGAGGAGTATGGAATCTTTACCTGCTCCACCGGAAGTTCTCCGTGGATGATGGAAGTGCACTTCAACGCGGTCCCAGTCTCCTTGGAGATCGATACAGGGGCGAGCCAGTCTGTGATGAGCCAAAAGACCTTTGAAAAAATTTGGAGGAATCCTGCCACTCGACCAAAACTGTCTCCTGTCGAGGCAAAGTTGCTCACCCATATCAAAGGTAAAATCCAAATCGTTGGCAGCGTAGACGTCCAGGTCTCCCAGGGCGGCGTGTTGCACAAACTCCCCCTGTGGATTGTAGCTGGCGACAGTCCCACGCTGCTGGGCAGGAATTGAATGAACCAGGTCCACATCAGGCGAAGTGGTGCTGTGGAAGAAAAGAGCACCACAGCCTGCCTGCAGTAAGATCACAGAATGACTGCAGCACCACAAGCATGTGGAAGAAAAGAGCACCACAGCCTGCCTGCAACAAGACCACAAAATGGCTGATGCACCACAAGACCGTAGAAGAAAAGAGCACCATAAAATGGCTGCAGCACACCAAGCAGCAGACCTGCATTGAAAATGGCCTTCTCCATGCCACGAGTCAACATGGAGCAGCATCATGTAACATCGAGTGGCCAATCAGATTTGAAAGCTCCCTTAAAGGAGACCGGTAACCAAAACAATTTAAAGGGGAAGTTCCAACTATTTCAGTACACGGACTTTAAAGCTAAAGATGCAATTAAAGGGTGCAAGTATGAAAATGTATGCAATGTAACCATGGATTGTGATGCTGGTTTAACTAATGTGACTAATGAGATGAATGCAGGTATCAGTTAGGTTAAGAACAAGTTTATTATGCTTAACAATAATAATAGAGATTGTGAAATGCCTAATGTAACCATGTCTGTTGAAACCAAGACACGCAAAAGTGATGCAAGTCCTAGAATGTATAATGCAGGCTCGACTATGTGTGATCAGGACCAAGGTGTCATGTATACCGGTACGATACTGCCAAAGGATATTGGGTCCTACAGGACCATGCTAATGCCAATGGAATCCCCCTGTGGGAGACCCCCAGGTCCAGCAGGCTACCTGACCATGTAGCCTGGTCCTTTGAAACGAATGTAATGCCCTTGCAGGACACACACACATACAGTGAGAGCAGACCCACTACAAGGACAGTGGTCAATGGGCAGCCCAGCCACCACCAATGGCAACCGGCACCAGACCACCTACAGCCCCTGGCCACCATGGCCAACACTAGAAGCATGAAACCAATACCCTCCAGCTTCTCTGGCAAACCCTGGGATGACCTGACCCTCATCCCCATTGTTGGACAAGGAGCCCACCCAGTCTTGTGGCCCTGCCCACCACCCCACAACTACCCACATCACAGTGTATACACACCACCCACTGCTGCCGTGGCTACCTCCCCGAGGGATCCCACAACAGTGACACCCACTTGGTTTGTGTGTGAGGGAGGGGAAACGTACGAGGCCAGCCTCAAGCACAGGGGTCACACCTGGCAACCATACTACCCTTACCACAACCTTCCTACAGCCCACCACTGATCACCTCCCCTGGGCATGACAACTAGGATATGAAAAATGCTCAGGGGGGAATATTGTTGTGTATGCATGCCTGTTCACTGTGTGATGTCTGTAACACTGTCATGCAACATTGAATGTACCCTTGTACAGTACACACTTTACCGGTACACTAGAGGGTGCTGTTGCTGGAGACCCAGGGGTTGCCTGCACACGGCAGGTAACCCAGTATAAAAAGGAACACACAGCTTGTTGTCAGCACTCAGGAGCTTCTAATAAAGGACTGCAGGTCTGCACAGTTTAAGCACCATACCCTGCCTCGTGGCGTCATTACTAAAAGTGCCTACATTCACTACAGTCGCTGACAAGGACGTCGAGCAAGCCATGGGTGGTGAACATGGCCCGGAGACTTTCAATGGTGGCTGTGGACGTGCTGGATGACATGATTACACATTCAATCCATTTGGAATAAGCGTCCACTACTACTAAAAACATCTTTCCTAGAAAGGGGAAAATCTACATGTATCCTGGACCACGGTTTGGAGGGCCATGACCACAGACTCAGTGGAGCCTCCCTTGGTGCATTGCTCAGTTGTGAGCAAGTGTTGCATTGATGCACACATGACTCCAAGTCTGAGTCAATGCCAGGCCACCAAACATGCGACCTGGCAATTGCCTTCATCATGACAATGCCTGGGTGGGTACTGTGTAGGTTGCGTATAAACGTTTCCCTGACTTTTTTTGGAAAAACCACGTGATTACCCCATAAGAGACAATCCGACTGGATGGACATTTCATCTTTGCGTCGGTGAAACGGCTTAATTTCATCTTACGTTTCCCCGGGAACGGCTGACCAGTTTCCATTTAGGATGCAACTCTTTACTAATGATAGCACAGGATCCTGGCTGGTCCAGATCCTGATCTGGTGAGCTGTGACAGGTGACCCCTTGCTCTCAAAAGCATCCATGACCAGAAGCAAATCTGCAGGCTGCGCCATTTCAACCCCAGTGGTGGGTAATGGTAACCGGCTGTGAGTATCGGCACAGTTTTCAGTGCCTGGTCTATGGCGGATAACAGTCATAAGCGGATAATGTCAGTGCCCATCTTTGGATGCAGCACGAAGCATTGATATTTATACAGTTGCTCTCTGAAAACAGCGAAATGAGTGGCTTGTGGTCAGTTTCAAGCTCAAACCGAAGTCCAAATACGTATTGGTGCATTTTCTTAACCCCATATTCACATGCTAATGCCTCTTTCTCAGCCTTAGACAGACTTCTAGACGCATATGTAACTGGTTGGAGGTTGCCCGATACGTTGGCTTGCTGTAGCACACAGCCGACCCCGTACGATGAGGCGTCACAAGCTAGCACTAAATGTTTACATGGGTCATAGTGTACAAGTAACTTATTTGAACATAGCAGGTTCCTGGCCTTCTCAAAGGCTGTGCCTTGAGATTTGCCCCAAACCCAGTCGTCACCCTTACGTAGCAACATGTGCAGAAGCTCTAACAACATGCTCAACCCAGAAAGTTACCAAAATAGTCGAGGAGTCCCAGGAACGATTGCAGCTCCATCACATTCTGTGGTCTGGGTGCATTCTTGATGGCCTCTGTCTTTGAGTCCGTGGGCCTGATGCTGTCTGCTGCAATCATTCTCCCTAAAAATTCGACTTCTGGCGCCATGAAAACACACTTGGAGCATTTCAGCCTGAGTCCCACTCTGTCTAAGTGACTTAGAACCTCTTCCAGGTTTTGTAGATGTTTGATGGTGTCACAACCAGTGATCAGGATGTTGTCTTGAAACACAACGGTGCGCGGAACCGATTTCAGCAAACTCTCCATGTTTCTCTGGAAAATGGCTGCAGCCGAGCGAACCCCGAAAGGGCACCTGTGGTATATAAACAACCCTTTGTGTGTGTTGATGCACGGCAGTCTTTTCGAAGATTCAGCCAGCTCCTGTGTCATGTGGGTGGAGGTTAGGTCCAACTTGGTGAACGACTTCCCCCCCGTTAATGTTGCGAACAGGTCACACGCCTTGGGCAGCAGGTACTGATCCTGTAGTGAGACTCGATTAATCGTTACCTTGTAGTCTCCGCAGATTCTGACCATGCCAACACCAGAACAATTGGACTGGCCCACTCATTGAACTCGACTGGCGATATGATTCCTTCGCGTTGGAGTCTGTCCAGTTCGATTTTGACTTTCTCCCTCATCATGTACGGAACCGCTAGAGCCTTGTGATGGACAGGCCGTGCATCGGGGCCTAGATGGATCTGTACCTTGGCGCCTGTGAAGTTGCCGATGCCTGGTTCAAATAGCGAGGGAAATGAGCACACGAGGCGTCATCCACTGAAGATAGTGCTTTGATGTTGTTCCAATTCCATATAATCTTTTCTAGCCAGCTTCTGCCAAACAGCGTTGGGCTATTGCCTGGAATAATCCACAATGATAGGTCATGCATAGCTCCATCATACGATACCTTCACTGCCGCACTTCCAATGACTGGTATGAGCTCTTTGGTGTAGGTTCGCAGCTTTGCATTAATCGAGCTCAGTTTGGGCCTTTGTGCTTTATTGCACCACAGTTTCTCGAAAGCTTTTTGTTCATTATTGACTGACTCGCATCTGTGTCCAACTCCATGGATACTGGAATTCCATTTAATTTGACTTTCAGCATTATAGGAGGGCTCTTGGCAGTGAAGGTATGTACCCCATACACTTCTTCCTCGGGTTGAGTTGCCTGAGCTGCGTGATCTGTGCCGGACCGATCATCCTCTGCCACGTGTATGTTGCAGCACATTTGCACATTCGCTGGAGGTGTCCCATCGTTGCGCAGCCTTTACGTAGTGCTTGAATTGACATTGATGGGCCCGATGATTACCGCCGCAGTGCCAACACGGTGCTAATGGATTCACATTCACCCCCGATGGCAAACTCTGAGTCATCACAGGTCTTGCAGCCGCAGACATATAGGTATAGACCCTGCCATATGCAGTTCGGCCTGCTAGCAACATCATTTTATGCACAGTATTTGCCGGTGAACTTTGATGTTGAGAAGGTATCTGTTTGATGTTATAATCTGTGGCCATGCATGCCTGGGCGATCGCGATGGCCCTGCTCAGGTCTAGGGTTTCGGCAGCCAGCAGCTTTCGAAGAATGACCTCGTGGCTGATGCCCAGCACAAAAAGTTCTGCAGCATTTGCCCCAACGCAGCTCCAAAATCGCAAGGTCCCGCGAGGCGTCTCAGGTCGGCGACATAATCCGCCACGTCCCGGCCCCCGGAGCGATGGTGCGTGTAAAAACAATATCTGGCCATCAGGATACTCTCCTGCGGCTTGAGGTGGTCCCGATTCAGCCTGTACAACTCTGTATATTCCTTCTACGTTGGTTCTGTCGGTGCGAGCAGATTCTTGATGAGGCTGTATATTTTAGGCTCACAGACGGTGAGGAGAACCGCCCTGCGCTTGGCCGCGTTAGTGTCTCCTTCCAGCTCGTTGGCCACAAAGTACTGGTCGAGATACTCGACGAAGGCTTCCCAATCATCACCCTCTACGAATCTCTCTAATATTCCAACGGCAGCCATGGTTGTGTGAAGGTTCGTATTCTGTTACTCGTCGCCAATTGTTGTGTATAGAAGAACTCCACGAGGCTGAGTATTGTGAGCTAAACTGAGTGTAACCTTAGTCTTTATTACAACTCCAGAGTGCCTAAACAACACGTGTGTGCAGGTGACCATTACGACTCCAACAGTCGCACCCTCTGGTGGCAAGTATTACATAGTTACATACAAAACAACTATAATCATTTTTTATCCCTGTGCATCTCACTATAACACCTGTTACGGATGACTACTTTAACACTACGCCTAACTTTCATCCCTGTGGCTGCATCATGGGTCTGGGAAGGCTGCTGTGGTTGTTGTCTGGGATCTGCAGCTGTCATAAGAACATAAGAAATATGAGCAGGGGTAGGCCATACAGCCCCACGAGCCTGCTCCACCATTTAATACGATTATGGCTGATCCGATCATGGACTCAGGTCCACTTCCCTGCCCACTCTTCATAACCCCTTATTCCCTTATCGTTTAAGAAATTGTCTATTTCTGTCTTAAATTTATTCAATGTCCCAGCTTCCACAGCTCTCTGTGGCATAGAATTCCACAGATCCATAACCATCTGAGAGAAGAAATTTCTCCTCATCTCAGTTTTAAATGGGTGGCCCCTTATTCTAAGATTATGCCCTCTAGTTCTAGTCTCCCCTATCAGTGAAAACATCATCTCTGCATCCACCTTGTCAAGCCCCCTCATAATCTTACATGTTTCGATAAGAAGACCTCTCAGTCTTCTGAATTCCAAGTGGAGGCCCAACTTACTCAACCTTTCCTCATAAGTCAACCCCCTCATCTCCGGAATCAACCTTGTGAACCTTCTCTGAACTGCCTCCAAAGCAAGTATATCCTTTCGTAAATATGGAAACTGTCATGTATCTCACACTACTGTATATAACTGTATCTTACCATGCTATATATTACTGTAACTAGATATGACCTGTAACCACAAGCATACTTTACCACCAGGGGTGCACTTGCAGGAGACGCTGCATACCTGTTCCACACAGGTATATAAAGGCAGGTCTCAGGCAAGCTTGGCACTCGAGAGCTGTGAAATAAAGGTGCAGGTCCAGAGTGACCTTGACTTCAGCATGTGCCTCGTGTAAGTCTGGACTGCAGGGTCAGGACTTTACAGTGGCGACGAGTTACGGGATCACAGAATCCACAGAATGGCTACCAACGGCTCAGATGAGAAATACAATGCTGGAGACAATTGGGAGGACTTTATACTAAAGGCTCCAGAAAAGCTTTGTAACCAAAGACTGGTTGGGCGACGATAAGGCAGACAAGAGAAGAACCCATCTCTTGACCAGCTGTGGCTCGAAAACATACACCTTAATGAAGGACCTGCTGGCACCCGAGAAACCAGCAAGCAAGTCGTTTGAGGAGTTGAGCACCTGAAGCCAACGAGCAGCCTACACATGGCCAGACACAGGTTCTACAACTACAGATGCTGTGTGGGCCAGAGCATACCCGACTTTGTGGCAGAACTTTGGAGGCTGGCTAGTTTATGTGAGTTCTCCGATGAACTAAGGAGAGAAGTACTGAGAGACTTTTTTATTGAAGGAATAGGCCACGCAGGCATACTCCGAAAGATTCTAGAGACCAAGAACTTGACCCTAGAGGCAGCAGCACTGGTTGCACAGACATTCTTGGCAGGAGAAGAAGAAACGAGGTTGATCTATACTGCGGGTATGATAACTAACGAAACATCGGAACAAGGGGTTCACAGCGTGAAACAAGCCGCTACCATCACACACAGACAAAGGCAGGAGAGCAGGCCTTCAACGGCAGGCAGTGGTGCCAGAAGCCATCAAGGGCCACATGAACGGCCGTTCACACCTCATCAACCTACAGTGCGAGCAATCAACTACAGACTGAGAGAAGCTCAAGTGAGATCAGCCAGATGCAGCTCATCCTTCGGAAACAATGGAAGCGGTCTGTGCTGGAGATGTGGGGGAAGGCACTCAACAAGGGGGTGTCAATTTCAGCATGCTGTTTGCAGAAACTGCAACTATACAGGGCATCTGGCTCGCATGTGCAGAAAAACAGCAGCTCGGCTGGTATACGAATCGGAAGGGTCGGAAAGTGGACCAGAAGACAGTGGGGACAGTGCCCGGGGCGCCGGGGTACAGCGGGTCAACACGATCAATGGCTGCTGTTCTTACAACAAGACGCCTCCAATAATGATGAGGGTCCTACTCAGCGGGATACCTGTCAACATGGAACTGGACACGGGAGCTAGTCAATCTCTCATGAGCGTCCAACAATTTGAACAGCTGTGGCCGCACAAAAGCAACAGACCAAAACTCACAAGGATCGACACCAAACTAAGGACCAAAACCAAAGAAATCGTCCCAGTCCTTGGCAGCGCCATGCTCTTAGTCACACACAAAGGGATGGTGAACCGACCTCCCCTGTGGATTGTCCCCGGAGATCTCTCAGCACTGTTGGGGAGAAGCTGGCTGGCCAAACTAAATTGGAAATGGGATGATGTTCACACCATGTCGTCAGAGGAACGGACCTCCTGCTCAACAGTTCTAAGTTATTTTGAACATCTCCTTCAGCCAGGTGTGGGCACCTTCAAAGGGGCTAAAGTTAAAATCTACATCACACAGGATGCCAGACCGGTCCATCACAAGGCTAGAGCTGTACCTTATGTGATGAGGGAAAAGATTGAACACGAACTGGAGCGGCTTCTGTGGGAAGGCATTATCTCACCCATGGAATTTAGCGACTGGGCAAGTCCCATCGTCCCCGTCATGAAGCCTGATGGATCCGTACGAATCTGTGGGGATTACAAGTCTACCATAAACAGAGTCTCCCTACAGGACCAATACCTGCTGCCCAGAGTGGAGGACCGATTTGCCACATTGGCTGGAGGAAAACTTTTCTCGAAACTAGATCTCATATCTGCGTATATGACGCAAGAACTGACCGAAGAGTCCAAGCTGCTCACCACCATCAACACACATCGAGGCCTTTTTATGTACAATCGATGCTCATTCGGCATCAGGTTGGCAGCTGCTATATTCCAGCGCAACATGGAGAGTCTGCTCAAGTCCATCCCGGGGATGGTTATGTTTCAAGATGACATACTCATCACGGGCAGGGACACCGACTCCCATCTCCGCAATTTGGAGGAAGTACTAAGTCGATTGGATCGGGTAGGCCTAAGAGTTAAGAAATCCAAGTGTCTGTTTCTCGCGCCCGAGGTTGAATTTTTGGGCAGAAGGATTGCCGCTGATGGAATCCGCCCAACAGAATCAAAAACCGAAGCAATTCGCCTGGCACCCAGGCCCCGGAATGTCTCAGAACTGCACGCCTTTCTCAGGCTACTCAATTACTTTGGGAACTTTATGCAGAACTTGAGCACGCTGCTGGAGCCTCTCCACGTGCTACTCAGAAAGGGGTACGATTGGTTTTGGGGGGACGCCCAGGAACGCGCCTTCAATAAGGCACGCAACCTTCTATGTTCCAACAGTGTTTTCGCCTTTTTTGACCCAGGTAAAAAGCTAGTTCTTACATGTGATGCGTCAGCGTATGGGGTCGGGTGTGTTTTACAGCATGCCAGTGATGCGGGTAAATTACAACTCATTGCTTATGCCTCCAGGTCACTTTCATGGGCGGAGCGCGGGTACGGTATGGTTGAGAAGGAGGCGCTCGCATGCGTGTACGGTGTCAAAAAGATACACCAATACTTTTTCGGGGCCAAGTTCACATTAGAAACCAACCACAAACCCCTCACGTCCCTGGTATCCGAGTGCAAGGCAATAAACGCCAACGCCTCGGCACGCATTCAGTGGTGGGCACTCAAGCTGGCATCTTACGACTACACAATAAGGCACAGACCAGGTACAGACAACTGTGCCGACGCGCTTAGCAGGCTACCCCTGGCAACCACGGAAGGGTCTGACGAACAGGACTGTGAGGAATCAAAGGCAATCAATGCCTTTGAATCCACAGGTTCGCCCATGACGGCTCGCCAAATCAGAGCCTGGACGACCAGCGACCCCACGTTATCCTTAATCAAAAGCTTTACCTGGTGACTGGGCAGAGGCTCGCGATGCCTGCCCCGAGGATATCAAACCTTTCCATAGGTGCATGCATGAACTATCACTACATGCAGACTGCCTGATGTGGGACAGCCGAGTAGTTATGCCCTTGCGAGGCAGAGAGCTGTTTGTCCGGGAGCTCCACCGCGAGCACCCGGGGATCGTACTTATGAAGGCCATAGCCAGATCCCATGTCTGATGGCCTGGCATTGACGCGGACTTGGAGCTTTGCGTCCGGCGGTGCACCATTTGTGCCCCCAGGGAGGCCCCCCAAGCCCCTGGCCCTGGCCCACCAAACCGTGGTCGCGGGTGCATGTAGACTATGCAGGCCCATTCATGGGCAAAATGTTCCTCGTAGTCGTCAATGCATTTTCAAAGTGGATCGAGTGCACCATTTTAAACTCGAGCACCACCTCCACCACTGTGGAGAGCCTTAGAACCATGTTTGCAACGCACGGAATTCCTGACATATTGGTCAGTGATAATGGTCTGTGCTTCACCAGAATTTCAAGATTTTATAGTTGACCACGGCATAAATCACGTTAAGACGGCACCGTTCAAGCTGGCCTCCAATGGCCAAGCGGAGTGAGCAGTGCAAATCGTTAAAAAAGGCATGCTCAGAATCCAAGGTCCCACACTGCAGAGCCGCCTGTCGGGACTGCTGCTGGCATACAGATCTCGTACGCATTCGTTGACTGAGGCCCCCCCGCGCAACTATTGATGAAACGGTCCTTAAAGACTAGGCTCTCGTTAATCCTCCCAGACATGCATGAAATTGTTGAGGAAAAGCGCCGGAAGCTAACTGAGTATCATGACCGAAATTCGAGGGGGAGGTGGAATGAGATAGGGACAAAGTGTGTTGTAGGCATTAGGCACCTGCTGAATATATCAAAACCTAGGGCAGCGGCACCTGTAGCATAAGGATAGAACTAAATATGTAACTCTAATACCATAAAAATGGCTACCCGTGAAGCCTCAAGGGATTTCTGTTAGCTGAAATAGACCGCATTCCTGGAAACTGATAATTGTTGTTTCCCACACACAGGACTAACAAGCAAACTTTGCAGATGTCTCTAATCAGCCAGGCCTCAGACAAAATGTTCTGGTAGGACAATATGACTCTGTAACAAGATTAAGATAAGGAGGCTACCCAAAGACAGCACCCAAGGACAGTAAGATAAGGGAGGCCTGGACCATGTTACAAGATACATGAGTCATTCCTAGCAACACATCCCTTAGCAACACATCTCTTGGCAACACATGAGCCACTTTACGTTTAGAGACGAACTATCTATTGGTCTAATAATCAGTATGATTGGATAGTGTCCAGCTGAAATGGGCTGATGTAACTGTAGTAAAACATATAAAAATCCATGAAACCCTTTGTTCGGTGGAGAGAAGTGCCTGGATCCAGTCCTGAGGCTTCCTCCCCGCTAGCGTAAATAAAGGCCGCATTGGCGTTGGAACCGACTCTTGAGTGTTGCGTGATTCTTCCGAGAAAGCATTCACGCTAACAAAGTGTTTGTGCTAAACTATGGCAGGGGTCCCAAATGGCTTGCGGGGACAGTAACAGGCAAGGAAGGAAACAGGCTACTGGTTGTACAACTGGACAATGGCCGGAGGCATGTAGACCAAGTAAAATGTAGATTCACCAACAACACTGCAGAACCAGAGGCAGACTACAATGTGGAACTCACACCACACCTGGTGGACAGACAGAGGGAACAATCTGAGGAAAGGGCAGTCTCAACAGACAGCCCAGGTGAGATACCAGCAATCATACTGAACGAAACAGACAGCCCAGGCGAGATACCAGCAATCACACCGAAAGAAAAACAGGCACCAAGGCAAACAACTGAACTACAACTAAGACGCTCCAAGCGAGAGCGTAGACCACTTGAGAGACTGAATCTATAAAGACAATAAGACCTTGGGGGAGGGTGATGTCATGTATCTCACACTACTGTATATAACTGTATCTTACCATGCTATACATGACTGTAACTAGATATGACCTGTAACCACAAGCATACTTTACCACCAGGGGTGCACTTACAGGAGACACTGCATACCTGTTCCACACAGGTATATAAAGGCAGGTTTCAGGCTAGTGTGGCACTTGAGAGCTGTGAAATAAAGGTGCAGATCCAGAGTGACCTTGACTTCAGCATGTGCCTCGTGTAAGTCTGGACTGCAGGGTCAGGACTTTACAGAAACCAAAACTGTTACGTATGTATGATAATGTATGTACTGTAACACTGGACCACTGAATGTACCTTCACCCTGTATACACCATACCTGTACCACCAGAGGGTGCTACTGCTGGAGAACTAAGGGTCACCTGTACACTGCAGGTAACCAAGTTTATACTGGAGCTCACCTCATTGCGTCCTCACTCACGGAGCTGCAATAAATGGACTAAGGTCACTACAGTTCAAGTACAATACCCTTACCTCGTGGAGTCGTTATTAGAGTACTTGCATATACTACAACTGGTGACGAGGCTATGAATTTCCACGCACAAAATATCTAACCTGAGTAACTTCCAACAATTCGCTGATGGGGAAGATTGGGATGCCTTTGTGGAAAGTCTCGAACACTTTTTCATCGCGAATGACTCGGCTGGGGACTCACCGACCTCGCTGGTGGAAAAGCGCAGAGCTGTCCTGCTCAGCAGTTGTGGGCCCAATGTCCACGGCCTCGTCAGGGACCTGCTAGCCCCAGCGAAGACGACAACCAAGACTTATGCGGAACTCGTAACTTTAATACAAGAACAACTTAAACCTAAAGAGAGCATCCTCACAGCCAGACACCTGTTCTACACCCACCGGCGGCCCGAAGGCCAAGAAATTGCTAAGTATGCTGCAGATCTGAGAAGATTGGCTGCACCGTGTGATTTTGGCGACCACCTCACTGAAGCACTAAGGGACATCTTCGTTATTGGAATCGGCCACGAGGGCCTCCTCCATAAACTGCTCTCTGCGGACACTACGGTCACCCTGCAGAAGACAATCAAAATGAACCAGGCATTCATGATTTCGGTCTTCAACTCCAAAAGGATGATGACTCACCCCCAGGACTCTAACCCGAGTACAGTGAACCGAATGGTGACTTTCAGAGGCAAGGCTGCTGCCCCAAGTCCCGCAACTCTGAGTCCACCACATGGGGCCAACCGGCTAGCCCCGTGCTGGCGCTGTGGAGGAAACCACTGGGCCCACCAGTGCCGATACAAAGACTATACCTGCAAAGGTTGCAACACTAAAGGTCACCTTCAGCGACTGCGTAGAAGAGGTTTTACTCACCGAGTCGCTGATGAGTTGGCCGATCACCCGGGCTCCAGCGCTGATGAAGACGAAGCGGCTCAGCCCCTGGAAGAGGTGTACGGAATATATACCTGCTCCACTGAGAGTTCCTCATGGAAAATAGAAGTAGAAATCAACGGGGTTCCAGTCTTGATGGAGATCGACACAGGGCGAGCCAGACGCTAATGAATCAGACGGCATTTGAGAAACTCTGGGACAACCCCGTCAAACTACCCAAAATGTCCCCAATCCAGGCAAAGCTGCTCACCTAGACAAAAGGCATCATCCCAGTCGTTGGCAGTGTGGAGATCCAGATGGCCCATGGCGGCGCGATGCACAAGCTTCCTTTGTGGATCGTTGCCGGTGATGGTCCAACGTTGCTGGGAAGAAGATGGATGAAGCACGTCCAAATCTGTCGGAGCGACAAAGGTCTCCGGGCCCTGCAATCGACATCCTACGCGGCCCCAAACTTGGATCCATCGCAGCACCTGAAAATCCTACCGTCCAACTCAACTGCGTAGCGACGACACAGACTGCACAACTCAGCGGCGGGATGTTCCAACCCGAATGACCAGACCTCACCTTCTTGGGGAAATACCCTGCATAACTAGCAAGACTTCCCTGCTTTTATACTCCATCCCCTTTGCAATAAATGCCAAGATTCCATTGGCCTCCCTGATCACTGCTGTACCTGCATACTAACCTTTTGTGTTTCATGCACAAGTACCCCCAGGTCCCGCTGTACTGGGACATCCTTCTTGGACACCCTGGAACACCTCTGGGCCTGGAAGGGCCGGGTGCAGACTGGCCAGCACCCTCCTAGGAGGGTGCGTCCTCACATATATGGAGGTGCCTGACACCTTCCCTGCAATCTCCCTCCATGCATTATGTACTGGCGGTCTGCTAGGTCTTCCCACGTCAGGAAACAGTATTATTCTTCTGGCCTCCACACCGTTCATCGGTGTCTCCAGCTCCATATCAGTGAACCTGTTGGCTCACCTTGCACATAGAAATATAGAAGCATAGAAAATAGGTGCAGGAGTAGGCCATTCGGCCCTTTGAGCCTGCACCACCATTCAATAAGATCATGGCTGATCATTCACCTCAGTACCCCGTTCCTGCTTTCTCTCCATACCCCTTGATCCCTTTAGCCGCAAGGGCCATATCTAACGCCTCCTTGAATATATCCAATGAACTGGCATCAACAACTCTCTGCAGTAGGGAATTCCACAGGTTAACATCTCTCTGAGTAAAGAAGTTTCTCCTCATCTCAGTCCTAAATGGCCTACCCCTTACCCTTAGACTATGTCCCCTGGTTCTGGACTTCGGGAACATCAGGAACATTCTACCTATATCTAACCTGTCCAGTCTCGTCAGAATTTTATATGTTTCTATATGCACCTCTTACACCAGCCATCCTTCCAACCTCCTCCCCTCCTCAGGGCCTTGCTGCAAACCCTTAAAAAAGGCCAGGGAGCATTAGAAACCCTTACCTGCATGTTGAATTTCTCAGTGGTGATAACGCTCAAATTAAGACAGCCACACTGCTGAAAAATCCACTTTGGAAGTGTTCATTAGCGCTGGCCCCATTTGTTCACTTTAGGAGCTTAATATGGGGTGGCTCAGCCACAAAAATATGTCGATGCTAATGGCCCCAAAAAGGTGAGGGAAGCACCAGTTTTCCAGCGGGGCTGAATTTTGGGCCCATTGGGCCCAAGTTTCGAGCCGCGCCTAGAACGGCGCAGTCCCGACCTGGACGCCCGTTTTTCGCGCCACAAAGTGCGCCTAAAAAAACCCTCCAGATTCTCCACCTTCCTGCAGGTCCTCTGGCCCTCGGCGCGGCGCAGCAGGAGCTGTAGGGAGCGGAGCCAGGTTCCTGCGCTGAAAACAGTGCCTGGACCTCTGCACATGCACGCTACAGTGGGCGTGCAAGTGCAATAGCTCCAGGCGCCTGAAACTGTGTGGGAGGGGCCCGAAGCACGCAGCCCCTAGCCCTGGCCGAATGGCCTCACTGGGGCTGCGTGAATAAGGCTCCTCCCACGGCCAGCTCCTGCTTCCTCCTGACCCGACTCGACTCCCGCTTCCCGCCTCCAGACCGGACCCGACTCTCGCTCCCCCCCCGCCCCCGGACCCGACCCGACTCCCGCTCCCCCACCCTGGACTGGATCCGACCTGACCTCCCTCCCCCCGACCTGACCTCCCTCTCCCTCCCTCCCCCCAACCCGAACCGAACCGACCTCCCTCGCACCACCCCCCCGACCCGACCCAACACCACCTACCTGTAAATCTGGTGCTGGGGATGGGCCCTGCCCGAAGTCTCAGGCCCGGCCCGTTCAGCCTCCCTCCCCCTTCTCCTTTCTCCCCCCCCTTCTCCTTCCCCGCCCCCCTTCTCCTTTCCCCCCTTCTCCTTCCCCCCCTTCTCCTTCCCCCCTAACTCCTTTCCACCCCATCTCCTTTCCCCCATCTCCTTTCCCCCCATCTCCTTTCCCCCCCATCTCCTTTCCCCCATCTCCTTTCTCCCCCTTCTCCCCTTTATCCCCTTCTCCCCCCTTCTCCCCCCTCCCCCTTCTCCCCCATCCCTCCCCTTCTCCCCCTTCCCTCCCTGTGCTCTCCCCCTCTCTCCCTCTACCCCCCTCCTCCCCCTCCCCTCGCTGTCAGAAACACAGACACTGACAGACAGAGAATGAGAGACACACACAGACAGACAGAGAGATTGAGACACTGACAGAGACACACTGGGCGGGGGGCATCCCAGCACGCTGTTGGAGGGCTCCCGGTGCTGCAGTCGGTAAGTAGAAAATGTTTTATTTATTGATTTAAAAAAAATATATATTTCTTATTAATTTTTTTTGATTGATTTATTAGTTGATTTATTGATGTATTTATCATTTATTATTGATGATGGCTCTTTATTTGTAAAACTGAAGTTTTTAATGTTTGTAAACTTCCCTTTAAACGCTCCCCCCCCCACCATTCCCTACGCCTGATTTGTATCCTATGCCTGATTTTCTAAAGTGTAGACAAGGTTTTTTCGAGCGTACAAAAATCTTCACTTACTCCACTCTAAGTTAGTTTGGAGTAAGTTTTCACTGACGAAACTTTGAAAACAGGTGTAAGTGGCCGGACACGCCCCCTTTTGAAAAAAAAATTCTGTTCCAAAGTGAAACTGTTCCAACTGACTAGAACTGGAGCAAACTAAATGACGAGAATTCCGATTTCTAAGATACTCCGTTTTACACCAGTTGCTCCTAAAAATCAGGAGCAAATCATGTGGAAACTTGGGGCCATTGTCTCCCCACAGCCCAATGTCACTCGCAAGTTGCGTCTCTTTCAGCTCAGTATGCGCCAGTTGGTTTTAGGAACATAGAAACATAGAAACATAGAAAATAGGTGCAGGAGCAGGCCATTCAGCCCTTCTAGCCTGCACCGCCATTCAATGAGTTCATGGCTGAACATGAAACTTCAGTACCCCCTTCCTGCTTTCTCGCCATAACCCTTGATCCCCTGAGTAGTAAGGACTTCATCTAACTCCCTTTTGAATATATTTAGTGAATTGGCCTCAACTACTTTCTGTGGTAGAGAATTCCACAGGTTCACCACTCTCTGGGTGAAGAAGTTTCTCCTCATCTCGGTCCTAAATGGCTTACCCCTTATCCTCAGACTGTGACCCCTGGTTCTGGACTTCCCCAACATTGGGAACATTCTTCCTGCATCTAACCTGTCTAAACCCGTCAGAATTTTAAACGTTTCTATGAGGTCCCCTCTCATTCTTCTGAACTCCAGTGAATACAAGCCCAGTTGATCCAGTCTTTCTTGATGGGTCAGTCCCGCCATCCCGGGAATCAGTCTGGTGAATCTTCGCTGCACTCCCTCAATAGCAAGAATGTCCTTCCTCAAGTTAGGAGACCAAAACTGTACACAATACTCCAGGTGTGGCCTCACCAAGGCCCTGTACAACTGTAGCAACACCTCCCTGCCCCTGTATTCAAATCCCCTCGCTATGAAGGCCAACATGCCATTTGCTTTCTTAACCGCCTGCTGTACCTGCATGCTAACCTTCAATGACTGATGTACCATGACACCCAGGTCTCGTTGCACCTTCCCTTTTCCTAATCTGTCACCATTCAGATAATAGTCTGTCTCTCTGTTTTTACCACCAAAGTGGATAACCTCACATTTATCCACATTATACTTCATCTGCCATGCATTTGCCCACTCACCTAACCTATCCAAGTCACTCTGCAGCCTAATAGCATCCTCCTCGCAGCTCACACTGCCACCCAACTTAGTGTCATCCACAAATTTGGAGATACTGCATTTAATTCCCTCGTCTAAATCATTAATGTACAATGTAAACAGCTGGGGCCCCAGCACAGAACCTTGCGGCACCCCACTAGTCACTGCCTGCCATTCTGAAAAGTACCCGTTTACTCCTACTCTTTGCTTCCTGTCTGACAACCAGTTCTCAATCCACGTCAGCACACTACCCCCAATCCCATGTGCTTTAACTTTGCACATTAATCTCTTGTGTGGGACCTTGTCGAAAGCCTTCTGAAAGTCCAAATATACCACATCAACTGGTTCTCCTTTGTCCACTTTACTGGAAACATCCTCAAAAAATTCCAGAAGATTTGTCAAGCATGATTTCCCTTTCACAAATCCATGCTGACTTGGACCTATCATGTCACCATTTTCCAGATGCACTGCTATGACATCCTTAATTATTGATTCCATCATTTTACCCACTACTGAGGTCAGGCTGACCGGTCTATAATTCCCTGTTTTCTCTCTCCCTCCTTTTTTAAAAAGTGGGGTTACATTGGCTACCCTCCACTCGATAGGAACTGATCCAGAGTCAATGGAATGTTGGAAAATGACTGTCAATGCATCCGCTATTTCCAAGGCCACCTCCTTAAATACTCTGGGATGCAGTCCATCAGTCCCTGGGGATTTATCGGTCTTCAATCCCATCAATTTCCCCAACACAATTTCCCGACTAATAAAGATTTCCCTCAGTTCCTCCTCCTTACTAGACCCTCTGACCCCTTTTATATCCGGAAGATTGTTTGTGTCCTCCTCAGTGAATACCGAACCAAAGTACTTGTTCAATTGGTCCGCCATTTCTTTGTTCCCCGTTATGACTTCCCCTGATTCTGACTGCAGGGGACCTACGTTTGTCTTTACTAACCTTTTTCTCTTTACATATCTATAGAAACTGTTGCAATCCGCCTTAATGTTCCCTGCAAGCTTCTTCTCGTACTCTATTTTCCCTGCCCTAATCAAACCCTTTGTCCTCCTCTGCTGAGTTCTAAATTTCTCCCAGTCCCCGGGTTCGCTGCTATTTCTGGCCAATTTGTATGCTACTTCCTTGGCTTTAACACTATCCCTGATTTCCCTAGATAGCCACGGTTGAGCCACCTTCCCTTTTTCATCTTCTTTAAATTTTTGGACTTGGAGCTCCAACTCGGCCAACTCCGGGTCCGGGGCCACTGGTAGTTTTGTTGTTGAAGTTGACTGCACAGCATCGTCTTCACCTTCATCTTTATGATCTTGAGTTTTTAGTTGGAATAAATTAATCTAGTTTAAGCAGTTTAGCTACTTCTCATTTCTTTTGCTCCTCGCATAGCTGATGCTCTTTCCTTTTTTTCGCTCCTGATACGTGTGTAGAATGCATCTCTAGAAAAAGTCTGTTTACATCAAGTTGAGAATAACATGCGCCTGAGCCCTCACGACTTCGCCCCGCTCTTGCTGCGGCACTTATGTCAGTACTGTTTACCCTTACCCTTAATCCCCCCCTGCATGGGGGGGGGGGGCAGATGGGGCAAATGCCCTCCCCTCTCCCCCTTAATCCTTCCCAGGGAGGGCTAACAAGGTAAGGGAATACACATTAAATGGTAGAACACTGAGAAGTGTAGAGGAACAAAGGGACCTTGGAGTGTATGTCCACAGATCCCTGAAGGTAGCAGGCCAGGTAGATAAGGTGGTTAAGAAGGCATACGGAATGCTTGCCTTTATTAGCTGAGGCACAGAATACAAGAGCAGGGAGATTATGCTTGAAACACTAGTTAGGCCACAACTGGAGTACCACGTGCAGTTCTGGTCATCACATTACAGGAAATATGTGATTGCATTAGAGAGGGTACAGAGGAGATTTATGAGGATGTTGCCTGGATTGGAGAATTTTAGCTATGAGGAAAGATTGGATATATTGAGTTTGTTTTCTTTGGAACAGAGGAGGCTGAGGGGAGACCTTATTAAGGTATATAACATTATGAGGGGCCTAGATAGACTGGATAGGAAGGATCTATTTTCTTTAGCAGAGGGGTCAACAACCAGGGGGCATAGATTTAAAGTAATTGGTAGGAGGTTTAGAGGGGATTTCAGGGGAAATTCTTTCACCCAGAAGGTGGTGGGAGGTCTGGGACTCACTGCCTGAATGAGTGGTAGAGGCAGAAAACCAAAAGTACTTGGATGTGCACCTGAAGTGCCGTAACCTACAGGGTTATGGATCGAGGGCTGGAAAGTGGGATTAGGCTGGGTAGCTCTTTTTCGTCTGGCAGGGACATGATGGGCCGAAATGGCCTCATTCCATGCTGTAAATTTCTATGATTCTATGATGCAGTTTAAAATTGTTAAACTGCTCTCTCATTGTAGGTGCAGTGGAACACATTGCTGAATAGGCAGCCAATGGCCACATTGGGAAACTGAATGCTGACTCACTTTACCAGTGTAAAGTAGCATGATGTTGACGATTTGAAAATCGATGTCACAGGTCTGACACAGGTATTTCGATTGATTTTGAAAAGTAATGTTGAGATCCACTTATCGATTTTACCATATAATAACAACAACAACTTGTATTTATCTAGTGCCTTTAACATAGTGAGACAGGAGTATTATGAGATTTTTTAAAAAACTTGACACCGAGTTGCATAAGTAGAAATGAGGGCAGGTGATCAAAAACTTGGTCAACGAGGTATGTTTTAAGGAGCATCTTGAAGGAGGATAGAGAGGCAAAGAGGTTTAGGCAGGGAGTTCCAGAGCTTGGGGCCTAGGCAACAGAAGGCATGGTCACAAATGGTTGCGAGATTATAATCAGGGATGCTCAAGAGGGCAGAATTAGAGGAGCGCAGACATCTCGAGGGGTTGTGAGCCTGGAGGAGATCACAGAGATGGGGAAGGACGAGGTCATGGAGGGATTTGAAAAGAAGGATGAGAATTTTGAAATCAAGGCGTTGCTTAACTGGAAGCCAATGTAGGTCAACGAGCACAGGGGGTGATGGGTGAGCGGGACTCGGTGCGAGTTAGGACACGGGCAGCCGAGTTTTTGATCACCTCCAGTTTACATTAGGTAGAATGTGGGAGGCCAGCCAGGAGTGCGTTGCAATAGTCAAGTCTGGAGGTAACAAAGGCATGGATAAGGGTTTCAGCAGCAGATGAGCTGATGCAAGGGCGGAAACGGGCGATGTGGAAATAGACAGTCTTAGTTATGCGGCAGATATGTCGAATACTCTACCACAGAAAGTTGTTGAGGCCAATTCGTTAGATATATTCAAAAGGGAGTTAGATGTGGCCCTTACAACTAAAGGGATCAGGGGGTATGGAGAGAAAGCAGGAATGGGGTAATAAAGTTGCATGATCAGCCATGATCATATTGAACGGTGGTGCAGGCTCAAAGGGCCAAATGGCCTACTCCTGCATCTATTTTCTATGTTTCTATGAAAGCTCATTTCAGAGCCAAATGTGACACCAAGGTTGCGAACAGTGTGGTTCAGCCTCAGACAGAAGTTGGGGAGAGGGATGGAGTCAGTAGCTAGGGAAACGGGCGATGTTACGGATGTGGAAATAGATGGTCTTAGTTTTGCTGCAGATATGTGGTCAAAAGCTCATTTCAGGGTCAAATATGACACCAAGGTTGCTAGGAGTCTGGTTCAGCCTCAGACAGAAGTTGGGGAGAGGGATGGAGTCAGTGTCTAGGGAACGGAATTTGTGGTGGGGACATGAAGCAATGGCTTCAGTCTTCCCAATATTCAATTGGAGAAAATTTCTGCTCATCCAGGACTGGATGTCGGACAAGCAGTCTGACAATTTAGAGACCGTGGGGCGGTCGAGAGAAGTGGTCGTAATAGATGTAGAGTACAGTAAGTGTTAAATTAGTGTGTCAATTGATTTAAAAAATGTTTAGAACTATCTTCTTCACATTATAAATTAGAACGAGGAAGGTTTTTGAAATTGGTGTGGGTTTTTTGTTTCTTGGAAGTGACTCTCAACATAAACCAGTGTTACTCCCACACGAGAAAAAGGTTGTGTTTATCACAACTGTAGAATCAAATGAACCAAATGTGGTACTTTCCCTTCAATAAATGTGACAATATTCAGTTTTCAAAAATCGTTTCTTTATTCACCACATCTAAAGGTTCATTTATATATTCTCTTTAAATATATTTGTTAAATCCAGCCCTCGAAATTGCTGAAATACTGCCGTGTTTTTCATTTTCTCATCAGAAAAAAAATCGCTAAACTAGTTTGCTTTTAAGCCATTCTTGTCAAAAGAGATCTAAGGTTGGCAAAAAGATCGAAATAGCTGCATGCTGCATTGTGCTTGACAATATTTTCAGTGCAGCTCTATGAGGTCTCTCTTTCTCACTCTGGTGTAATGCTACAGTAAAAATACTTTTTCACTGACTAAAAATATTTTCTAATTATGCTGTGTTTGCAAATAGTGCATGTAATGAGATGTGGATTTTTTGGAATTATGTGAATAAAAAAAATATACATCACAGTCAGAGGATTTTTTCCCTCATCGAAATATGTATTTAACTTGCTTCTCACAGAATTTCTGTAGCTGTTGTTACACTGCTTGTACCACCAGTTCCCATGCATGGGTCTCGCGCAGGCAGCTGCAACATACGGGAAACCTAGCAGCTATGCCAAAGCTTGCAACCAAAAAGACCCTATAAAAAAAAATGGTCCTTCGCAATCATCAGGTTTGTATAGTGTTACAGCCGGCTGCATGAGACCCGTGCATCGGGAGGTCACACAGCAGATATTGGGTCTGGGTTCTTGCCAGTGACTCAATTTGATTGACAAGGTTTTAAACACAATTCTTCTCAATTTATAAACAAGCTTCACAATTATTAGCAAAAGAATTGGATAAAATGGGTGCAAATATGTGCACACACACATGCATGTTCTTCATGGCAATGCTGACTCTTTTAGTTGTGCACTTGATTGTCATTTTTAAAACACAGAATGCACGGCAAGATGATAGGCAGGGCAAACCAGGTTAATGATAGTTACTTGGCATTTAGGAGTAAGTGGGGAGGGTTATACCGGGCCCAGCACAAGTGTACCTATGACCCTAGAACCTCCGACGGTACTGCCCCCTGTTGGTGGGCAGACCTTAAGTACATACATTACATACATGACATCATTCCCCCCCAGTTCTTGTCCATATTACAAGTCCATATTACAAGTTCAGACGGTCCAGAGCCCTTCGCTCCCTGGTTGACCGCCTCAGTACAATCCCAGTGCTTTCCGAGTCTCTCACGACTTGGGGCTGGGCGTTGACCATAGTGGGTTCTTCTGATGGCTGGATGTGAGTTGGTTGGTCGTCTAAGCTCTCGTCTTCTTCCAACTGTTTTGGTTCGTCAGTGTGTCTTAGCTTGATTTGATCAATGTGTTTCCTGCACATCTGCCCATTCTTGAGCTTAACCATATACACCCGGTTGCCCTCCCTATCCGTAACATTGCCCGGGAGCCCTTGACCATGGTTAAGTACATACATTGGGTCATTTACAGATATGTCACGTGACACTGTGGTGTGGTCGTGATACCACTGCTGGCGTTGACATCGGGTTTCGACATGATCGTTAAGGTCAGAATGGACTAGAGAGAGCCTGGTTTTGAGGCCTCTCTTCATCACTAGTTCCGCAGGCGGGACCCCGGTGAGCGTGTGTGGCCTTGTCCTGTAACTGAGCAGTATGCGTGACAGGCGTGTCTGCAAGGAACCGAGAGTTACGCGTTTCAGGCTCTGCTTGATGGTTTGAACTACCTGCCCTATTTGACCATTGGACGTGGGTTTGAACGGGGCTGACCTCACGTGTTTTATGCCGTTGCATTTCATGAACTCTTGAAACTCCAAGCTCGTGAAACACGGTCCGTTGTCGCTGACAACGATGTCTGGCAGACCATGTGTGGCAAACATGACTCTCAGGTTCTCAATGGTGGCAGTGGAAGTGCTGGATGACATGATCACACATTCTATCCATTTGGAGTATGCATCCACCACCACAAAAAACATTTTACCAAGGAAGGGACCCGCAAAGTCGATGTGGATTCTAGACCACGGTTTGGATGGCCATGACCACAGGCTGAGCGGAGCTTCCTTTGGGGCATTACTGAACTGCATGCAAGTGCTGCACTGATGCACGCTTGACTCTAAGTCTGAGTCAATGCCAGGCCGCCAAATATGGGACCTGGTGATGGCCTTCACCATGAGAATACCAGGATGACAGTACTATGTAACTCCCGTACAAATCTCGCCCTGCCTTTCTTGGGCATTATAACATGATTACCCCACAGTAAACAGTCGGACTGGATGGAAAGCTCATCGTTGCGATGGCTGTAGGTTTGGTTTCATCACCCATTTCCTTGGGGATGGTCGACCAGTCCCCGTTAAGAACAGAACGTTTTACAACTGATAGGGTCGGATCCTGGCTGGTCCAGGTCTTAACTTGTTGAGCAGTGACAGGCAACCTTTCACTCTCAAAAGCATCCATGACCATGAGTAGCTCTGCAGGCATTGGTATTTCCACCTCCAGTGTGGGCAACGGTAACCGGCTCAATGCATCAGCGCAGTTGTTGGTGCCTGGTATATGGCGAATGACATAATCATAGGCAGATAATGTCAGCGCCCACCTCTGGATGCGGGACGACGTGTTGGTATTGATACCTTTATGTTCCGAGAATGATATAAGCAGCTTGTGATCGATTTCCAACTCGAAACGAAGCCCAAACAGGTACTGGTGCATTCTTTTTACCCCATAAACACATGCTAAAGCCTCTTTCTCTACCATGCCGTAGGCTCTTTCCGCCTTGGACAGGCTTCGAGCCGCGTATGTAACTGGTTGCAGTTTGTCTGACTCATTGACTTGCTGGAGTACGCAGTCGACCCCATATGACGATGCATCACAGGTCAAAACTAGACGCTTGCATGGGTCATACAGTACCAGTAGCTTGTGGGAACACAACAGATTTCTAGCCTTCTCAAAGGCTCTGTCTTGAAGTTCACCCCACACCCAGACGTCTCCTTTCCTGAGCAGCTTGTGCAAAGGCTCTAATACTGTGCTCAATTTGGGTAAGAAGTTACCGAAGTAGTTGAGAAGACCCAGAAATGAATGCAGCTCCATCACATTCTGGGGCCTAGGCGCATTTTTGATGGCCTCTGTTTTCGAGTCTGTTGGCCTGATTCCGTCTGCAGCAATCTTTCGTCCAAGGAATTCGACCTCTGGTGCCATGAAAACGCACTTCGAATGTTTCAACCTGAGTCCCACTTTGTCCAGACGATGCAGAACCTCTTCCAGATTGTGCAGGTGCTCGGCAGTGTCACGACCTGTGACTAGGATGTCGTCTTGGAATACCATGGTCCTGGGGATGGATTTCAATAGGCTCTCCATGTTTCTCTGAAATATGGCTGCCGCCGAACGAATACCAAAAGGGCACCTGTTATAAAGAAACAGTCCTTTGTGTATGTTGATGCACGTAAGTTTCTTTGATAATTCAACCAGTTCCTGTGTCATGTAGGCTGACGTTAGATCCAATTTGGTGAATGATTTTCTCCCGGCTAGCGTTGCAAACAGGTCATCAGCTTTCGGTAGCGGGTAACTGATCGTGTTTAGAAACTCGGTTGATCGTGACCTTGTAGGCTCCACAAATCTTGACCGTGCCGTTGCTCTTTAACACCGGAACAATGGGGCTGGCCCATTCATTAAATTCGACTGGTGAGATGACCCCCTCGCGTTGTAGCCTGTCCAGTTCGAGCTCGACCTTTTCTCTCATAGAAACATAGAAAACATAGAAACATAGAAAATAGGTGCGGGAGTAGGCCATTCGGCCCTTCGAGCCTGCACCGCCGTTCAATGAGTTCATGGCTGAACATGCAACTTCAGTACCCCGTTCCTGCTTTCTCGCCATACCCCTTGATCCCCCTAGTAGTAAGGACTACATCTAACTCCTTTTTGAATATATTTAGTGAATTGGCCTCAACAACTTTCTGTGGTAGAGAATTCCACAGGTTCACCACTCTCTGGGTGAAGAAGTTTCTCCTCATCTCGGTCCTAAATGGCTTACCCCTTATCCTTAGACTGTGACCCCTGGTTCTGGACTTCCCCAACATTGGGAACATTCTTCCTGCATCTAACCTGTCCAAACCTGTCAGAATTTTAAACGTTTCAATGAGATCCCCTCTCATTCTTCTGAACTCCAGTGAATATAAGCCCAGTTGATCCAGTCTTTCTTGATAGGTCAGTCCCGCCATCCCGGGAATCAGTCTGGTGAACCTTCGCTGCACTCCCTCAATAGCAAGAATGTCCTTCCTCAAGTTAGGAGACCAAAACTGTACACAATACTCCAGGTGTGGCCTCACCAAGGCCCTGTACAACTAGAGTAACACCTCCCTCCCCCTGTACTCAAATCCCCTTGCTATGAAGGCCAACATGCCATTTGCTTTCTTAACCGCCTGCTGTACCTGCATGCCAACCTTCAATGACTGATGTACCATGACACCCAGGTCTCGTTGCACCTCCCCTTTTCCTAATCTGTCACCATTCAGATAATAGTCTGTCTCTCTGTTTTTACCACCAAAGTGGATAACCTCACATTTATCCACTTCATCTGCCATGCATTTGCCCACTCACCTAACCTATCCAAGTCACTCTGCAGCCTCATAGCATCCTCCTCGCAGCTCACACTGCCACCCAACTTAGTGTCATCCGCAAATTTGGAGATACTACATTTAATCCCCTCGTCCAAATCATTAATGTACAATGTAAACAGCTGGGGCCCCAGCACAGAACTTTGCAGTACCCCACTAGTCACTGTCTGCCATTCTGAAAAGTACCCATTTACTCCTACTCTTTGCTTCCTGTCTGCCAACCAGTTCTCAATCCATGTCAGCACACTACCTCCAATCCCATGTGCTTTAACTTTGCACATTAATCTCTTGTGTGGGACCTTGTCGAAAGCCTTCTGAAAGTCCAAATATACCACATCAACTGGTTCTCCCTTGTCCACTCTACTGGTAACATCCTCAAAAAATTCCAGAAGATTTGTCAAGCATGATTTCCCTTTCACAAATCCATGCTGACTTGGACCTATCATATCACCTCTTTCCAAATGCGCTGCTATGACATCCTTAATAATTGATTCCATCATTTTACCCACTACTGAGGTCAGGCTGACCGGTCTATAATTCCCTGTTTTCTCTCTCCCTCCTTTTTTAAAAAGTGGGGTTACATTGGCTACCCTCCAGTCGATAGGAACTGATCCAGAGTCTATGGAATGTTGGAAAATGACTATCAATGCATCCGCTATTTCCAAGGCCACCTCCTTAAGTACTCTGGGATGCAGTCCATCAGGCCCTGGGGATTTATCGGCCTTCAATCCCATCAATTTCCCCAACACAATTTCCCGACCAATAAGGATTTCCGTCAGTTCGTCCTTCTTACTGGACCCTCTGACCCCTTTTATATCCGGAAGGTTGTTTGTAACCTCCTCAGTGAATACTGAACCAAAGTACTTGTTCAATTGGTCTGCTATTTCTTTGTTCCCCGTTATGACTTCCCCTGATTCTGACTGCAGGGGACCTACGTTTGTCTTTACTAACCTTTTTCTCTTTACATATCTATAAAAACTTTTGCAATTCGTCTTAATGTTCCCTGCAAGCTTCCTCTCGTACTCTATTTTCCCTGCCCTAATCAAACCCTTTGTCCTCCTCTGCTGAGTTCTAAATTTCTCCCAGTCCCCAGGTTCACTGCTATTTCTGGCCAATTTGTATGCCACTTCCTTGGCTTTAATACTATCCCTAATTTCCCTTGATAGCCACGGTTGAGCCACCTCCCCTTTTTTATTTTTACGCCAGACAGGGATGAACAATTGTTGTAGTTCATCCATGCGGTCTCTAAATATCTGCCATTGCCCATCCACAGTCAACCCCTTAAGTATCATTCGCCAATCTATCCTAGCCAGTTCACGTCTCATACCTTCAAAGTTACCCTTCTTTAAGTTCTGGACCATGGTCTCTGAATTAACTGTTTCATTCTCCATCCTAATGTCGAATTCCACCATATTATGGTCACTCTTCCCCAAGGGGCCTCGCACAATGAGATTGCTAATTAATCCTCTCTCATTACACAACACCCAGTCTAAGATGGCCTCCCCCCTAGTTGGTTCCTCGACATATTGGTCTAGAAAACCATCCCTTATGCACTCCAGGAAATCCTCCTTCACCGTATTGCTTCCAGTTTGGTTAGCCCAATCTGTATGCATATTAAAGTCACCCATGATAACTGCTGCACCTTTATTGCATGCATCCCTAATTTCCTGTTTGATGCCCTCCCCAACATCACTATTACTGTTTGGAGGTCTGTACACTAACATTTTGTGCCCTTTGGTGTTCTGCAGCTCTACTCATATAAATTCCACATCATCCAAGCTAATGTCCTTCCTAACTATTGCATTAATCTCCTCTTTAACCAGCAATGCTACCCCACCTCCTTTTCCTTTTATTCTATCCTTCCTGAATGTTGAATACCCATGGATGTTGAGTTCCCAGCCCTGATCATCCTGGAGCCACGTCTCTGTAATCCCAATCACATCATATCTGTTAACATCTATTTGCAGTTAATTCATCCACTTTATTACGGATACTCCTTGCATTAAGACACAAAGCCTTCAGGCTTGTTTTTTTAACACCCTTTGTCCTTTTAGAATTATGATGTAGTGTGGCCCTTTTTGTTTCTTGCCTTTGTTTACTCGGCCTTCCACTATTGCTTTTTACCTTTCTACCATCTGTTTCTGACTCCATATTGCTTCGCCCTGTCTCGCTGCATAGGTTCCCATCACCCTGCCATATTAGTTTCAACACTCTCGAACTGCATTAGCAAATGTTACCCCTCGGACACCAGTTCCAGTCCTGCCCAAGTGCAGACCGTCCCTTTTGTACAGGTCCCACTTCCCCCAGAACTGGTTCCAATGTCCCAGGAATTTGAATCCCTCCCTCTTGCACCACTGCTCAAGCCACGTATTTATTCTAACTATCCTGCTCCCTCTACTCTGATTAGCACGTGGCACTGGTAGCAATCCAGAGATTACTACCTTTGAGGTCCTACTTTTTAATTTAACTCCTAGCTCCCTAAATTCAGCTTGTAGGACCTCTTCCCGCTTCTTACCTATATCGTTGGTACCTACATGTACCACGACAACTGGCTGTTCACCCTCCCTCTCCAGAATGCTCTGCAGCCGCTCCGAGACATCCTTGACCCTTGCACCAGGGAGGCAACATACCATCCTGGAGTCTCGGTTGCGGCCGCAGAAACTCCTATCTATTCCCCTTACAATAGAGTCCCCTATCACTTTGGCTCTCCTACTCTTTTTCCCACTCTTCTGTGCAGCAGAGCCAGCCACGGTGCCATGAACCTGGCTGCTGCTGCCCTCCCCTGATGAGTCATCCTCCTCAACAGTACCCAAAGCGGTGTATCTGTTTTGCAGGGGGATGACCGCAGGGGACCCCTGCACTACCTTCCTTGCACTGCTCTTCCTGCTGGTCTTCCATTCCCTAGCTGGCTGTGGACCCTTCACCTGCGGTAAGACCAACTCGCTACACGTGCTACTCACGTCATTCTCAGCATCGTGGATGCTCCAGAGTAAATCCACCCTCAGCTCCAACTCCGCAACGCGGTCTGTCAGGAGCTGGAGGCGGATACACTTCCCGCACACGTAGTCGTCAGGGACACCGGAAGTGTCCCTGAGTTCCCACATGGTACAGGAGGAGCATATCACATGACCGAGCTCTCCTGTCATGACTTAACCCTTAGATTAACTTAAATTGGCAACAACAATGCTAAAGTTTACTCACTGTTATAGAAGAGAAAAAAGAAAAACTACTCACCAATCACCAGCCAATCACTTACCCCCTTGGCTGTGACGTCACCTTTCTGTTTCTTTCTACTTCTTTTTTGCCCTCTCCCTGTAGCTGCACCGGCTGGCCTGTCGCCGACCCCAGACTCACGTCTCTCCACACACCTCCCAACGCCTCTCGCGGCCTTTTGTAGGCCTCTCGCCGATCCCGGACTCACATCTCTGCACGCACCTGACGACGCCTCTCGCGGCCTTTTGAAGGCCTCTCGCCGACCCCGGACTCGTCACGTGAGGGACCGCTCTGGCTTTGTGATGGATGGGCCTTGCGTCTGGGCCTAGGTGAATCTGCACCTTTGCTCCCTTGAAGCTGCCAATTCTCGGTTCAAACAGTGAGGGAAATTTGCTCAGCACTTGAGCACACAAATCATCACCCGCTGATGACAAAGCTTTGATATCGTATTATTTCCATTTTATTTTCTCGAGCCAACTCCTGCCGAATAACGATGGGCTGTTGCCCGGGATATTCCATATCAGTAGATCATGAGCCGCTCCCTCATACGACACTCTTATTGCTGCACTACCGATCATTGGTATGAGCTCTTTGGTGTAGGTACACAACTTCGCATTTATCGGACTCAGCTTGGGTCTCTCTGCCTTGGTCTCCCACAGCTTTTCGAAAGTCCTCTGGCTCATTATCGATTGACTCACACCCTTGCCGAATTCCATGGATACCAGCACGCCGTTTAATTTTACCTCCATCATTATCGGTTGGCTCATTGTTAGTAATTTTACCTCCATCATTATCGGTTGGCTATTTGTTAAGAACGCACATATGCTATACACTTCCTCCTCGGAGCTCTCAAATGCCTCGAGCTGCATCGCCAGATCCACGCTGAATTGATCATCATTCACGTGGTGTGTCGACGCTCGTTTGCTTTGCTGTGGACATGTCCACTGAAGATGCCCCGTCTTTGCACACCTTCTGCATACATACTGTCTGAAGCGGCACTGATGGGATCGGTGATTGCCCCCGCAACGCCGATGCATTGAGTTCGGATTTGCGCCCGATGGCGGGCTTTGAACAGCTCCCGTTCTTGCATACGCAATCGAGTCGGCCCTCGAAGGCGAACTTTGAGCGGATCCCAGTTTTGAAGATGCAGTTGAGTAGACCCTGCCACGTGCCGCTCTGCCGGCCAGCGATACAATTTTGTACACAGTACTTGTCGTGGAGTTCCTGTTTTGTCACGATATCTGCTTCGTGCTTTTCTGCGTGGACATGCAAGCCTGGGCGATGGTGATGACCTTGCTGAGGTCTGGCGACTCCGCAGCCAGCAGCTTACTTAAGATCGCCTCGTGGTTGACCCCGATCACGAAAAAGTCACGCAGCATGTCTTCCAACGCAGGCCCAAATTTGCAAGGCCCTGCAAGAAGTCTCAGGTGGGCAACAAATGCCCCTACGTCCTGGCCTTTTGGACGAACATGCATATAAAAATGATATCTGGATATGAGGATTCCTTCCGTGGGTTTAAGGTGTATGCTGAACTACAGCACACAGTTCTTTGTAATCCTTTTCTGTCAGAAGAGTGTGTGAGAGCAGATTCTTGATGAGTGCATGGATCGTGGGGCAGCAGACGGTGAGAAGAACTGCCCTGTACTTTTCTGCATTCTTGTCTTTGTTTAGATCGTTTGCCACAAAATACTGGTCAAGACGATCCGTGAAATCTCCACAATCCTCTCCTTCATTGAATCTCTCGAGAATTCCAACAGTACTCGATTGTGCTGTGCTCGCCGTACCTTTGTGTGGGTTTGTATTTGCCTCGTCGCCAGTTGTGGTGTATGAAATGATACAATGAACTCTGTACTGTGAGCCAGTGACCAGGTGTAACCTGGTCAGTCTGTAATGACTTCCAGAAGTGAAGATACAAAGGTGAAGTTCAGGTTATATACCGGGCCCTGCACGAGTGTACCTATGACCCTAGGACCTCCGATGGAAATGACCCCTGTTGGTGGGCAGACCTTATACATTACATTACATTGGGTTTTTCAGCTTGGGGGGAGGGGATTGTTCTGGGGCTACAACCTCCACTTTTGTGGTTTTGGGTGATATTTCCAGCATGGGTGGTAAAAAAGGGTTTTCAGATCGCCGGCTTCTCGTCCTTTCTCAAACATCTAATCTCCACTTTTGAAAATGGGCGTTATCGCGAGCGATATAAAATGGGTGGTAGCGTTAAACTTTTTTGACCTTCTGCCGTAAAGTGTGGCCATCCTTAGCAACGGCATGGCAACGCTCGATTCCCATGATTCTGGAGGTCAAGGGTCACCATGACATGCGCAGAAGAGGAGACAGAGAGAGAGGGAGCTCAGAGGGACTGAAGGCGTGTCTGGGTGTGGTGTGGCTGCTTTGGGAGGAAGGAAGGGGACTTTAGAGTTTCACAGCAAGTAGTCAAACAAAAATTAGCTGTTACCAGCCACATATTTGACTGAATTTGGCCTATAATGGAGAGAGAGGAGGAGGCATCACAGCACGCTGTGGAGACTGACACTGGAGAGAGCAGTGAGGTGGGAGAGGAGCACATTGGAGGCTGCAAAAGAACCAGGAGTTTCTCGGACGAGGCAAATGCCTCCCTCCTGCAGAAGGTCGAGTTACGCTGGGGTGATTTGACACAGGAACGGCGTGGGAAGCCCACCCCAAAGGTCTACCAGGGGATATGGACCGAGATAGCAGAGGTGGTCTCGTCGGCGACCAAAGAGATTCATGAGGGCAACCAATGCCGCAAACGATGGAACGACCTTGTGGATCCGCAAGAGTAAGTATTGCATTGATTTACATGTACTTACGTATTTAAAAATTTGATTTGTAACAGTCCTGAGTGCACATCAGCAGATGTGAGGTCTTGCACCTTTACCGGTAATGTTTTACTCAAAGCCTGCAGTCACACTGCACGTCTTTAGATAAAGAATGATAATAATCATAATAATAATGATTACATCTGTCCGTTATGTATTGTATCAGTCTCTGTGACAGTACCTAGCAATGATATCATGCAATGATCTCATGCCATGTCGTCCTGTCACCTTTTACAGAAGAAGCTATCGACAATGAGGTCCCTGCAGAGGCGAACGGGTGGGGGGCCACCAGTCCCCGGTGACATCACTGAGATGGAGGAGTGTGTGCTCGCTCTGTGGGGAAGCTCCCCCGGACAGTCACGGACGCGTCTGCAGACCCTGAAGTGATGCCACGTGAGTAAAGCTTACACCATTGCGTCATGTAAAGTCTATAGATGCCACACTCACTAATATCCGAACAATCATATATGATAGATGATCTCTAAAAGTGTCATAGAAATAATGCTGGCCCAGTGAAAAAAATTGCAATGCACAATGTGTTGATGGTCATGAAATTTGATATCTGTGATGATATTGAAAGCAGTGATGCTTTTGTCGTGTATATGAGGTGTTTAGCGCTGGACTCACCTTGTCATCCTAACACCCCCTTCTCCTCTAATAACCTCATTTATGCTTTGCAGCTTAGCCAGCAGCGCAGCCCCAGGCAAGACCACAGAGGCTAGAAGGTGGGGCGCGGGGCAGGAGTCGGCCGACAATCCTACTACATCTGGTGCTGAGGAGCTCCGATTGTCACCTGTCACTCCACTGGGTCAGTTCTCCACGGATGAGTGCGTGGACTTCGAAGAACCTGCATCGTCATGCTCCAGAAGCCATTCCACCCCAAGGCCATCTAGTGGTCCTCTGGTCATTCCCACCTCCACTCTGGAGGTGCCGGTCCCAAGCACCTCTCCACAGGGCACCCCATTTGTCCCCAGGACAGCGCCAACCCCGCGGAGGTCTTGTGGACGCGGCAGGTCTGTTCTACGAGTGCGACATGACAGTGGAGAGAAGGTACAGTTGTCCTGGAGGACTGTAGACATTGGCGATCAGCTCATCGAAGCATTGGGGGCATATCCCGACAACTGACCAACGTGACTGAGTACATTCCGTGCATGGCGGAGTCCCAGGAACACTGCTGCCACAGGCCTCCCAGTGGTCCCCAAGCGCGACACACCACCCCTAGGTTCCGCACCATCACTGCGAATGACAGTTGAGAGCAAGGACAAAGATCCTGCTTCTGCATCAGAGAATGTTGCCCCCTCGGTACCCCCCGCTCCCGTACCCGTGCAATGACTGCATCTGCCTTCATCCCCCCCAATGAGGCACCGCCTAAGGAGCTCCTCGGCCAGGCGCTGTGGAGCGAGGAGGAGAAGGGGTAGAGGTGGGGAGAAGAAGGAGAGGGGGGAAGGAAAGTGAGGTGCATGTGCACAGGTGATGGCTGTGTTATATCTCCATCTGGGTGTATACAATTTATTGCAATGTATGGGGGCTGGGGACCACGCTCCTGCTTTGCCTTTGTATTCTGTGTTGCTGGACATGTTGATTTATGTCAATGGTGGAAAAAGTGGGATGTGGGTGGGGGTTGGGCGATATTGGTTTTGATTTCAGACCAATGTTGGCATTAAATTTTTGTTATTGAACATAACCTTGTTGCGCATTGTCTCAGATAGCTGGACCATTACACACTGGTGATTCCTTACCATGAAAGGGTTAAATACAACTTAACATCAATCAATGTAAACTTTAACTGGCACCAAGCTGATGGGCACCATTGAAGTCTGAGCTGCACACACACAGCAGTGTGTCAGCATTGTCACTCACATCAGCGCTCTTTCAGGCAAATCTTTCAGATATCAGCTCCTCACGTAAGAGTGGGATTTAACAAATGCCAACCATACCACTGGCATTTGTTCCAGTTAGTTCCACTTTTTGTGGGCGTTTTTTTGAGTGAGTGATATTGTGGGCGATATGTGTGCGAGGTGGTGAAATTGACGATGGGTGATCTCCATGGCCGCTAGTTTGGGTAAATATGCTCTTTGCGACAAAAAACAGTGGGCGGGCGTTAATATTGAATCTCACCATTAAATCAGTGTGGAAAGTAATACTGGGCGATATTATGGGCGTTGAATTCGCCCATTCTGCTAAATACGCCCCCAAAAAGTGGGCGGGCGGTAATAATTTTTCTCGCCGTTAAGCACATGGGGAAAATAACGCTCGGCGATAAGTTTCCGAAAAATGCCCGCCAGTTTCCATTTTGTGCCAAAATGGGCGATATATGGGCGTTATACGTCATTTCAGCAGTAAAGTGGGCGTTAAGCATGCAAAAAACGTGGAGGATCTAGCCCCTGGAGTTTAGCAGAAAGAGTTGTGGGCTTTTCCAGTGTTGAGAGAGTGGTTGAGTGCTTTAGAACCATAAAAGTTTACAGCACAGAAAGAGACCATTCAGTTTATCATGTCGGTTAGAGTTCTTTGCTAAAGTAGTCTAAAACTAATCCCGCTGTCCGCGATCTACTCATAGCCCTGGGATGTCGGTTGGAAAAATACCTTCACCAGAGTCTCGAAGAAATGGTCCCCGGACCATGGGTAAGTGGTTGGATGGGGGTTTGGGAGGGCCTTGGAATCGGGGAGGTATGGGAAGCCCAGGACAGGGAGGGGTAAATTCCTGCTCCTCCTAGTCTCACAAGGAAAGCCCAAAAGATAAAGTCTACTTACCTTTTTGGGCCTCTTCTGGACCTGGGTCCTCTACCTTCTGGGTTGTATGGTGGGGAAACCACAATGGCTTACCCATACAAGCCTCCAGTTGCAATCAGGCCCTGGTGACATAATTGGAGCCTGATCTGCATATTTAAAGACAGGTCCTGCATTTCTTCCAGGGTGTATCCTTTTTGTCTGCTCAGAACCCGCAGGAAGACAGCAGAATCAGTGCAGGTTAGGCCTACGGACCATTTTAACTGCTCTCCCACCAAGTTTCCGCCAGGTAGGCAGGATTAAAATCAGCCCTTATTCACTCTTCCCTTAAATAATGCAACAGTCTGTCTTTGCATCAATTACAAACTGTGGCTAAGCATTCCATGCCCTAACAACTTTGCATCAAGAAATTATTCCAAACACGCTTCTCAGTTTGTTCGGTGCTGAAATTCTGCTACTGTGCTCAGGAGTGGAAAATTGGTTTCAGAGTTGGTGTGACAGATTTGCCGCTCCCCATGGTTTTCCAATGGGTGGTGCTGGTGCACAGGAAACTTGGATCAGTGGTGAAAACATCATTATAGAATTCGGTTGGGGGCATGTTCTTGCTATGCCAGGAATGTCCCAGATGCATTGTGCACTTGGTGCGAGGCCAGTGCTACACAGTATAAAAGCTGGAAGAAAGCACACTCCTGCAAGCACACAGCCACTGGAAATAGATATAAAACTGTCCAGATGGATCTTTTGTGAGATTAAGCTCCAGACTTCATCTCAATCTCTTTCCATACACGAATGCAAGAGCTCAGTGCCAGAGGAGAGGTGAGAGGATCTGCTCTAAACATCAAGACATCATTTAATTGTGTATGTATTCAAGATGCATTAGCAACATTGACGTCAGTGGGGTCAAAGGAAAAAGTGCATGGGGTCATACCTGACACACTCAAAGATTATCATGATGGTCAGAGGCCAATCATCACATCAACTGGACATCGTTTCAGGAGTATCCATAGCCTTCTCATTTTCAGCTGCTTCATTAATGAACTTCCCTCTGTCATAAGGTCAGGAGTAGGGCTGTTCACTGACAATTCCACAGTGTTTAGCTCCATTCAAAACTATTTTGATCATGAAGCAGCCCATGCCAGCTTACAGCAGGACTTGGATGACATCCGGGCAGGGCCTGGCAAGTGGCAAGCAGCATTCATACAAAATATGTGCCACATAATAACCATCTCTAATAAGATAAAATCCAACTGCTATTTCCCCTGACCTTCAGCAGCACCCTCATTGTTAAGTCTCCAGCCATCAATATCTTAGGGTTACCATTGACCAGAAGCGTAACTGGACCAGCAATGTCAACACTGTGGCTATAAGAGCAGGCCAGAGGCTAAGTATGCTGTGACAAGTGGCTCACCTCCTGAACATAAGAACATAAGAATTAGGAACAGGAGTAGGCCATCTAGCCCCTCGAGCCTGCTCCGCCATTCAACAAGATCATGGCTGATCTGGCCGTGGACTCAGCTCCACTTACCGGCCCACTCCCCGTAACCCTTAGTTCCCTTATTGGTTAAAAATCTATCTATCTGTGACTTGAATACATTCAATGAGCTAGCCTCAATTGCTTCCTTGGGCAGAGAATTCCACAGATTCACAACCCTCTGGGAGAAGAAATTCCTTCTCAACTCATTTTAAATTGGCTCCACCGTATTTTGAGGCTGTGCCCCCTAGTTCTAGTCTCCCCGACCAATGGAAACAGCCTCTCTGCCTCAAAGCATCCCCACCATCTGCAAGGCTCAAGTTAGGAGTGTGATGGAATTCTCACTACTTGCCTGTATGGGTACAGCTGCGATAATGCTCAAGAAGCTCAAAACCATCCAGGACAAAGCAGTCTACTTGATCGGTGCCCTATCACTGGATTTTGCACCCACAATGTCCACCAGTGATGCACTGTGGCTGCACTATATACTATCTGCAGAATGCACGGCAGCAACTCAAGTTAATTACTCCCACAGCACCTCCATCCCCTGCAACTTCGACATTGAAGAGGATGTGTAACAATGTTGAAGGAACACCATCACTTCAAAGTTCCTCCCTACGTCATACACTATCTCAACTTAGATATTGTTTTGTTGTTTCATCATCATTGCTGGATCAAAATCATGGAGTTTCCTATCTAACACCATCATGGGAGCACCATCAATATGAGGCCTGCAAGGGTAAGTAAGGATGGGTCCCCGGAAATTCAGCCCTGCACCTTGCTGTTAAACCCAGTGGTTCTCTAGAATGCTTTCAGCATGACTTCCTTTGTGCGCTTACAGCAAACCTCAAAACTAAAGAGGGATTGGTTACCTTCTTATTGCTAGGCAACTGGCAATGGTGGGTTGAGAGGGAAGGAAGATCACGGTGACGAGAGAGGCCTGGGGCCTGACAATATTTTGGAGGACAGTGTTGAAAGATAATGGCAGCTTTATCTTCCTTGCCACCACTTCAGCGCATATCTGTTCCCCAAGCAAGACGCTATTCTAAACACACGGAACAAGTTCCTCAGCTTCAGCCAATGGTGATCTAGCCTGTAACCAGCTGCTGAAAGATGTATTAGAGCAGCCTCACTGACTTGCTCTGCAATCTTCCATTCCTCCCACTGGGGAAATACCTGACTTCTGCTTGCCACCCACTCCCAAATAGATTAAGTTTTGGAACTCCCTGTTTGGGGAATCCCAGGTACAAACCCTGCTTCCTACATACTGCAGTGCCCTCTTATGAGCTTGCATTATCATAGAATTTTTTTTTAACTATAACTCGGTAAAATGTAAAGTTACAGAAATGAGTTTTTTCACATATTTTTGGGTCAGTATATGTTCCCATCAAGTTGGAGGGTGCTTATAAAATAATTGACTTATGCTTTACCAACCAGTGTCAGCAGAAAGTACTGCCAATTATTGTATAGTACGGGTGAGAGTTTAAAACTTGTTATCATCATCATCATAGGCAGTCCCTCGGAATCGAGGAAGAGTTGCTTTCACTCTAAAAATGAGTCCTTAGGTGACTGAACAATCCAATATGAGAACTACAGTCTCTGTCACAGGTGGGACAGATAGTCATTGAGAGAAAGGATGGGTGGGACTGGTTTGCCGCATGCTCTTTCCGCTGCCTGCACTTGTTTTCTGCATGCTCTCGGCAATGACACTCGAGGTGCTTAGCGCCCTCCCGGATGCACTTCCTCCACTTAGGGCGGACTGGTCTTTGGCCAGGGACTCCCAGGTGTCAGTGGGGATGTTGCACTTTATCAGGGAGGCTTTGAGGGTGTCCTTGTAACATTTCCTCTGCCCACCTTTGGCTCGTTTGCCGTGAAGGAGTTCCGAGTAGAGTGCTTGCTTTGAGAGTCTCGTGACTGGCATGTGAACTATGTGGCCCGCCCAACGCAGCTGATCAAGTGTGGTCAGTGCTTCAATGCTGGGCATGTTGGCCTGGTTGAGGACGCTAACATTGGTGCGTCTGTCCTACCAGGGGACTTGCAGGATCTTGCGGAGACATCGTTGGTGGTATTTCTCCAACGACTTGAAGTGTCGACTGTACATGGTCCATGTCTCTGAGCCATACAGGAGGGTGGGTATTACTCCAGCCATGTAGACCATGAGCTTGGTGGCAGACTTGAGGGCTTGGTCTTCGAACACTCGTTTCCGAAGGCTGCCGAAGGCTGCACTGGCGCACTAGAGGTGGTGTTGAATCTCATTGTCAATGTCTGCTCTTGTTGATAAGAGGCTCTCGAGGTTTGGGAAATGGTCCACGTTGTCCAGGGCCGCACCGTGGATCTTGATGACTGGGGGACAGTGCTGTGCGGCGGGGTAAGATTGATGGAGGACCTTTGTCTTACAGATGTTTAGTGTAAGGCCCATGCTTTCGTATGCCTCACTGAATACATTGACTATGACTTGAAGTTCAGCCTCTGTGCGTAGGCGCAGGCGTCGCCGCGTACTGTAGCTCGACGACAGACGTTGGGGTGTTCTTGGAATTTGGCCTGGAGACGACGAAGGTTAAACAGCTTCCCACTGTTTCTGTAGTTTAGTTCCACTGCAGTGGAGAGTTTGTTGATTGTGAGGTGGCAGCGAGGAAGATTGAGAAGAGGGTTGGGGTGATGACGCAGCCCCGCTTGACCCCGGTCCGGACGTGGATTGGGTCTGTGGTGAATCCATTGGTCAGGATCACGGCTTGCATATCATCATGGAGCAGACGGAGGATGGTGACGAACCTTTGGGGGCATCTGAAACGGAAGAGGACGCTCCATAGACCCTCGCGGTTGACAATGTCAAAGGCCTTTGTAAGGTCGAAGAAGGCATGTATAAGGGTTGGTGCTGAACGGACCAGTGGCAAACGGACCCCCTCCAATGGCGATCAGGCCCCCTCCAGCGGTGATCAGGCCCCCTCCAGCGGTGATTAGGCCCCCTCCAGCGGCGATAGGGCCCCCTCCAGCGGTGATCAGGCCCCCTCCAGCGGTGATCAGGCCCCCTCCAGCGGCGATAGGGCCCCCTCCAGTGGAGATCAGGCCTCCTCCAGCGGTGATCAGGCCCCCTCCAGCGGTGATCAGGCCCCCTCCAGTGGAGATCAGGCCCCCTCCAGCGACAAACGGGTCTCCACCCCTCCAGCGGCGATCGGGCCCCCTCCAGCAGTGGCGGCTGGGACTCTCCTCTCCTTCGGCAATGGCGGCTGGGCCTCCATCCTGAATGGTGATCGGGCCTCCTCCTCTTCAGCGACGGCGGTTGGCCTCTCCTCCTCCTTCAATGGCGGCTGGGCCTCACCTCCTCAACGGTGATCGGGCCTCCTCCCCTTCAGCGACGACTGGGCCTCTCCTTCCCCACTGGTGATCTGGCCTCTTCTCCCCAGCACATGGTGAGCGCCATGGCTGTGACCACCCTGACCTTCCACTCTGAACTCCAGTGGACAACTGACTCTCCCAATGCCTGCCCCCAACCAAGCCTCGGACCTCCTACCATCAAGGGCGCTACTCAGCGCTGAGCTTGCGCCCAACATCTCGCCATAGGCAACTAGGCTCATACAGCAGTAACTGATCTCCAGTCATCTTGGAACCCCTTGCCACTGGATCAAGACCTTGCTCAGCTAAGCCCGTGTAGGAGCCGGTGTGCAACGACAGCCCCACATTAAAATATCTCACGCACAGGCATCTTCCACTCCTTTAACATGCAGTTCGGGACCTGGAACGTCAGGACCCTCATGGACAACTCCAATAGCGATAGGCCGGAATGCTGCATCCCCTTAGTTGCCCAGGAACTTAGACGCTTTGATGTCGACATCATCACCCTAAGTGAGACCCGGCGGGCAGAGGAAGGCCAGCTCAAGGAACAAGGAGGAGGTTGCACCTTCTTCTGGAAAGGGAAATCAGGGGAAGAACGCCACCTCCACGGAGTCAGTTTCACCATCAAAAACGAGCTGGTCGACCACCTCAAAGACTCCCCTTGCGGGATTAATGAACGTCTCATGATTCTCCAACTCACCCGATCTCGGAATTAATGTGCCACAGTCATCAGCGCGTAAACCCCAACACTCAATGCGACAGATGAGACCAAAGAGGATTTTTACTCCAACCTCGAAAAATCCCTGCCCCACGTCCCTGCGGATGACAAACTGATCCTCCTCGGTGACTTCAACGCCAGGGTTGGCAAGGACACAGTCCTCTGGGGAGGCGTGATCGGCAGAGAGGGGGTAGGGAAAACCAACTCCAGCGGTAACCTACTCCTGACAAAATGTCTAGGACATGACCTTGTCATCACCAACGCCTTGTTCTGCCAGAGGGACAAGTACAAGGCATCGTGGAAACACCCTCGCTCCAAACACTGGCACCTGCTCTGTTAGGGTATGGAAGAATCCACAAGACTGAGTACTGTGAGCTAAAACTGATGTGACCTTCATCTCTTTAATACAACTCCAGAGTGCCTAAGCAGCATGGCAGACAACCTTTTATACTCCTTTGCAGGTGACCCTTGGGCCTCCAATAGTTGCGCCCTCTGGTGGCAAGTCTTGCACAGTTACAATGTTTACATACATAACATCACTCCCCCCAAAGTCTTTGATACAAATTATTTACAAGTTGAGACGTCCAGGGCCCTTCGCTCCCTGGTTGAATGCCTGAGTTCAAACCCTGGTATGGGTGAGTTGGTTGGACCATTGCTGCACTGCGGCGCGGCTGGTCTGACAGGACTGTTGGAAATGGTGGGTTCATCCTCTTGATTGACAGCGAGGTTGATTGCTGGTTGGGTGTGTGTTGGTGGATCGATGATGGTGATGTCCTCTTCTGGTTGTCGGTGAACCGCAGTTTGGTCTGATCCAAATGCTATCTGCACGTTTGTCCATCCAATAATTTGACTATAAACACTTTATTCCCTTCCTTGGCCAAGACATTGCCAGCGATCCATTTAGGACCATAACCCTAAATAAGGACAAACACAGGGGTCGTTAACATCAATGTCACGCGATACAGCCGCGCGATCGTGGAAGAGGTTTTCCCAGTGACACCGGGTTTCCACATGATCATTTAGATCCGGGTAGACTAGGGAGAGCCTGGTTTTGAGTGCTCTCTTCATTAACAATTCTGCAATGAGCGAGTGAGGTCACGTCCGTTAGCTGAGCAGAATCCGAGATAAGCGGGTCTGCAGGGAGCCTTCCGTCATGCGTTTCAAGCTCTGCTTGATAGTTTGGGCTGCCCATTCCGCTTGACCGTTGGATGCGGGCTTAATCATGGCAGACCTGACATGCTTGATGCCATTGCGGGTCTTAAACTCGTTGAATTCCGAGCTGGTGAAACACGGTCACTGACAAGGACGTTGGGCAAGCTATGGTTGGCGAACATAGCGCGGAGGCTTTCAATGGTGGCAGTGGGTGTGCTGGATGACATGATTATGCATTCAATCCATTTAGAGTAAGCATCCACTACAACTAAAAACATCTTTCCGAGAAAGGGGCCAGCAAAATCTACGTGGATCCTGGACCATGACCACAGTCTCAATGGAGCCTCCCTTGGTGCATTGCTCAATTGTGAGCACGTGTTGCACTGGTGTACGCATGACTCTAAGTCCGAGTCAATGCCGGGCCACCAAACATGCGACCTGGCTATAGCCTTCATCATAACTATGCCTGGGTGGGTATTGTGTAGGTCATATATAAACGTTTCCCTGCCTTTTTTTGGCAAAACCACGCGATTACCCCATAAGAGACAATCCGACTGGATGGACATTTCATCTTTGCGTCGGTGAAACAGCTTAATTTCATCTTGCATTTCCCCGGGAACGGCCGACCAGCTCCCATTGAGGATGCAACTTTTTACAAGTGATAGCACAGGATCTTGGCTGGTCCAGGTCTCAAAAGCATCCATGACCAGAAGCAAGTCTGCAGGCTGTGCCATTTCTACCCCGGTAGTGGGCAATGGTAGCCGACTGAGGGTATCAGCACAGTTCTCCGTGCCTGGTCTGTGGCGGATAACATAGGTGGACAATGTTAGTGCCCATCTTTGGATGTGGGACAAAGCATTGGTCTTTATACCTTTGCTTTCTGAAAACAGCGAAATGAACGGTTTGTGGACGGTTTGAAGTTCAAACCGAAGTCCAAATAGGTATTAGTGCATTTTCTTAACCCCATATACACATGCTAACGCTTCTTTCTCGACCATACTGTAGGCTCTTTCAGCCTTAGACAGACTTCTAGATGCATATGCAACCGGTTGAAGTTTGCCCGATACATTGGTTTGTTGTAACACGCAGCCGACCCCGTACAAAGATGCATCATAAGCTAGCACTAATCGTTTACACGGGTCATACAGTACAAGTAACTTATTAGAACAAAGTAGGTTTCTGACCTTCTCAAAGGTTGTCTCTTGAGATTTACCCCAAACCCAGTCGTTACCCTTACGTAGTAACATGTGTAATGGTTCCAGCAAAGTGCTTAGCCCAGGTAGAAAGTTACCAAAATAGTTGAGGAGTCCCAGGAATGAACGCAGCTCTGTCACATTCTGTGGTCTGGGTGCATTCTTGATGGCCTCTGTCTTTGAGTCCGTGGGTCTGATGCCGTCTGCCGCAATCATTCTCCCTAAAAATTCGACCTCTGGCGCCAGGAAAACCCACTTGGAGCGTTTCAGCCTGAGTCCCACCCTGTCTAGTCAACTTTGAACCTCTTCCAGGTTGTGCAGATGTTTGGTGGTGTCACGACCGGTGAGCAGGATGTCGTCTTGAAACACAATGGTGTGCGGAACCGATTTCAACAGACTCTCCATGTTCCTCTGGAAGATGGCAGCAGCCGAGCGAATCCCAAAAGGGCACCTGTGGTATATAAACAGTCCTTTGTGCGTGTTGATGCACGTAAAATTTTTCGAAGATTCAGCCAGCTCCTGAGTCATGTAGGTGGAGGTTAGGTCCAATTTGGTGAACGACTTCCCCCCTGCTAACGTTGCGAACAAGTCATCTGCCTTGGGTAGCGGGTACTGGTCTTGTAACGAGACTCGGTTAATCGTTACCTTGTAGTCTTCGCAGATTCTGACCGTGACATCGCTTTTCAACATCAGAACAATCGGACTGACCCACTCGTTGAACTCGACTGGCGATATGATTCCCTCTCGTTGAAGTCTGTCCAGTTCGATTACGACTTTCTCCCTCATTATATATGGAATCGCTCGAGCCTTGTGATGAATGGGCCTTGCATCGGGGACTAAATGGATCTGCACCTTGGCGCCTGTGAAGTTGCCGATGCCTGATTCAAGTAGCGACGGAAACTTGCTCAGCCCTTGGGCACACGAGGCATCATCCACTGAAGATAGTGCTTTGATGTCGTCCCAGTTCCATCGAATCTTTCCCAGCCAGCTTCTGCCGAATAGCATTGGGCCATTGCCTGGTACAATCCACAGTGATAAATCATGCACAGCTCCATCGTATGATACCTTCACTGCCGCACTGCCAATGACTGGTATGAGCTCTTTGGTGAAGTTGCGCAGCTTTGTCTTAATCGGGCTCAGTTTGGGCCTTTGTTTCTCAAAAGCCTGCTGGCTCATAATTGACTGATTCACCCCGTGTCCAACTCCATCGATACCGGAATACCGTTCAATTTGACTTTCAGCATGATAGGAGGGCTCTTGGTGGTGAAAGTGTGTACCCCATACACTTCCTCCTCCGGTTGGGTTGCCTCTCTTGTTTGTTCTGTGTGATCCATGCTGGATCGATCATCCTTTGCCGACTCTGCCACGTGGTGAGTCGCAGCACAATTGCACATTTGCTGGAGGTGCCCCATTGTTTCGCAGCCTTTGCACACGTAGAGATTGAATCGACATTGATGGGCTCGATGATTTCCCCTGCAGCGCCAACATGGTGCTAATGGATTTGCATTCGCGCCCGATGGCGGACTCTGAGTCATCATCGGTCTTGCAGCTGCAGACGTGTAAGCCCTGCCATATGCAGTTCTGCCTGCTAGCGACGTTATTTTATACACAGTACTTGCCGGTGAGCTTTGATGCTGGGAAGATATCTGTCTGGTATTATCGCTCGTGGATATGAATGCCTGGGCTATCGTGATGGCCTTGCTCAGGTCTAGGGATTCGGCGGACAGCAGCTTGCGAAGAATGACCTCAAGCACAAAAAAGTCCCGCAGCATTTCCCCCCAAAATCCAGCAAATTTGCAAGTTCCCGCAAGGCGTCTCAGGTCGGCGACATAACTCGCCATGTCCTGGCCCTCGGAGCGGTGGTGCATGTAGAAGCAATACCTGACTATTAAGATGCTCTCCTTCGGCTTGAGGTGGTTCCGAACCAGCGTACACAACTCTGTATATATCTTCTCCATTGGTTTCTCCGGTGCTAGCAGATTCTTGATGAGGCCGTATATTGTGGACCCACACACAGTGAGGAGACTCGCCCTGCGCTTGATCGCTTTATCATCCCCATCCAGCTCGTTGGCCATGAAGTACTGGTCGAGATGCTCAACAAAGGGTTCCCAATCATCACCTTCTACAAATCTTTTTAAAATATCAATGGCAGCCATGACCGCGCAAAAGTTCGTAATCTGTTACTTGTCGCCAATTGTTAGATATGGAAGAACTCCTCAAGACTGAGTACTGTGAGCTAAAACTGATGTGACCTTAGTCTCTTTAATACAACCCCAGAGTGCCTAAGCAGCATGGCAGACAACCTTTTATACTCCCTTGCACGAGGTGTGCAGGTGACCTTTGGGCCTCCAACAGTTACGCCCTCTGGTGGCAAGTCTTACACAGTTATAATGTTTACATACATAACATGCTCAACTATGTCATCGTCTGAGCCAGGGATCGCTAGGATGTGCGCATCACCCGTGCCATGACAGGAGCTGATGACTGCTGGACGGACCACCGCCTAATCCGATCCATCGACATCAACATAGCCCCAAAGCGGCAATTGCAGCAGAAGCAGTACCGCAAAAAAGTCAATACCGGGGACACTCAAAGGCCCAGCTAAGAGAGCCCTATACAGTCAGCACCTCACAGCTAACCTAGCGTGCCTTGATGACCCTGAACGCAGAATTCCCACAGCGCTTGGTCAGCCCTCCAGGCCTCCATAACCAGTGCTTGCAAAGAGACGCTCAGTCACTCAACCAGGAAACACCAGGACTGGTTTGATGAGAATAACCAGGATGTCCAAGAGCTAATAAATTGCAAGCGCAGGGCATTTCTGAGCCTTAAACAACAATTCAACTCAGAAGCAGCAAGGCAGCATTACAGGTGGCTTAAGGCCGAGGTCCAACAAAAAACTTAGGACCGAAAGAACAGATGGTGGATGGAGAAATCACAGGAAATAGAGCAGCTTGCCGACAGCCATGATGTGTGAGGATTCTTCACCGCAGTCAAGGCTACCTACGGTCCAAACACCCAAGGCCCCATCCCACTGCTGGCCAAGAACGGGGAAACACTCATCAAGGACACCGAGGCAGTCAGGGCCACCTGGAAGGAGCACTTCAAAGATCTCCTCAATCGAGACTTTGCCTTTAACTGGTCGAAAACTTGATTAATGACACAAACCACACTGTAGCTGCAGAGTAAAGCTCTCTTCAATCTGACCCAAATATCTAGCTTAACCCTACCGATCTCCACCAGTGTGAACATTTCCACTTAGGATGCCAAGCCATTGGAGTTAAACTACCAATTTAATACCAAATTGCTTTAAATTATGAGCAGTGTTTTTGTGTGGGACTTGCAATGAAGTGAGACTACCCCAGACTAACTTCACACAGGGCCTCTGCGGCCAAGAGACAATGGAGGTGTTTATCCCATCAGCAGTGGTTACATAGAATTACATGGAATGTACAGCACAGAAACAGGCCATTCGGCCCAACCATTCCGTGCAGGCATTTATGCTGCACTCGAGCCTCCTCCCATCCTTCTTCATCTCACTTTGTCAGCATTATGGTTAGTACTAGAGAAAAGGAGCCTCAGGTTATCCTTGTCCTCCAGGATGATCCTAGAATTGGAGTGTCGCTGCCCTGTAGGGCTTGATATGGTTGAGCCAGATCTGGCAATGAATGTCGAAGCCAGTTGTGCATCTCGTATGCTCAAGTTTAGGCACCTGGGACTTAAAGAAACAAAGATGGCAACCATATCAGGCAAATGACAGGGATGGGAGATTTTGCTGGGGATAAGGGCATTGAAGGTGAAAGTAAGGGAGTTGTTGAACACATCAGCAGCTGCAATGGAAATGAAAAGCGGGCGGTTTCTACAAAGGGCAGTTGATCCACAAATGCCAGTTTTATGCCAGAGCGTCAAGTTGAAAATGTACCACATTATGGCGAACGGAGGATCAATTATTATCGGCTAATAGCTCACACAATCTTTGGGGCTCTCACTGTATATGGCAGCATGTGCACTACATCCTGATTGCACAGGGAATTCAACAGGCACAGTGTCATCTAAAGTCAGAAATTATTGCGCAGTTAGTGCAAAATTGTATCTGCAACTTTGTGGAACTGGTTAAGGCCTTGGTGAGACCACATCTGGGGTACTGTGCACAGTTTTGGTCTCCTTATCTGAGGAAGGACATACTTGCCTTAGAGGGGGTGCAACAAAGGTTCACTAGATTGATCCCTGGGATGAGAGGGTTGTCCGATGAGGAGAGATTGTGTAGAATGAGCTTATACTCTCTGGGCGGAATCATCAGAATGGGCGAAATCAACGCCCATAATATTGCCCAGCATTACTTTCCGCACGGAATTAACGCAGAGATTCAATAATAACGCCCGCCCATTTTTTTTGTTGTAAAGACCATATTTGGCAAAACTAACGCCCAGGAGACTGTGCTCAAGCAGCGCTTCAGATGTCTGGACCACTCAGTTGGGGAGCTACAATACAACCGTGAGCAAGTAGGTAAATTTATGGTTGTGTGCTCCATGCTGCACAACCCAGCTATCAGGAAAGGCCAAGAATTGCCAGACGGGATTGATACTCCACCTCAGAAGAGAGAGTGTTGTGTATCTGTAAAGCATGCATTCCCATGTTCCGCCACCAGGGAGTGCATTCCCTGAAGTCCCAAGGGATCCCAGCATCCCTTGGGAGCACTGTATATACGCCGGCCCCTAAGGCCTGTTACTCACTCTGGAGTGTCTTAATAAAGACTGAGCTCACTGTTACTTTAACCTCCCTGTGTGCAGTCTCATCTGTGTTAGGAACTCAACAATTGGCGACGAGTACACGAATCCAACGCAAAGATGCAGCAAACTGTGGGCATGCTGGAGAAGTTCTCGGAGGGTGAGGACTGGGAAGCCTATGTCGAACGGCGAGACCAGTACTTTGTAGCCAACGAGCTGGACGGAGAAGGAAGCGCTGCAAAAAGGAGAGAGGTCCTCACGGTCTACGGGGCACACACCTACAGCCTCATGAAGAATCTTCTGGCTCCGGTGAAACCCACAGATAAGTCATACGAGTAGCTGTGTACACTGGTTCGGGAGCATTTTAACCCGAGGGAGAGCGTGCTGATGGCGAGGTATCGGTTCTATACGTACCAGCGATTTGAAGGTCAGGAAGTGGCGAGCTACGTTGCCGAGCTAAGGCGACTTGCAGGACAATGTGAGTTTGATGGCTACCTGGAGCAAATGCTCAGAGACTTTTTTGTACTGGGCATTGGCCACGAGACCATCCAACGAAAACTTTTGACTATAGAGACACCGACCCTCAGCAAGGCCATTGCGATAGCACAGGTGTTTATGTCCTCCAGTGATAACACCAAACAAATCTCTCAGCACACAAATGCTAGCAATGTTCATAAATTAACTGGAACTGTGTTTGCGAGCAGAAATGTACATTGAAGTTGCATGTTCAGCCATGAACTCATTGAATGGCGGTGCAGGCTCGAAGGGCCGAATGGCCTACTCCTGCATCTATTTTCTATGTTTCTATGTTTCTATGAAACCAGGAGTCTGCAACTGCCAGCAGGCCTCAGGTGACCCAGATGACTCAGAGTCCGCAACAAAGGATGAATGCAAGTCAATTCACATCTTGTTGGCGTTGTGGAGACTTCCATTCAGCCTATTCATGGGTATGTTTGCAAGAGCTGTGGAACAATGGGGCACCTCCAACGAGCTTGCAGATGAGCTGCAAGCTCTGCAAAACCTGCAAACCACCACGTGGCAGAGGAAGATCGGTCCATGGTGGATCAAAGCAATTTCGAGTCTCAGAGAGAGGAGGCAGATGCTGAAGTACATGGGGTGCACACATTTTCGACGAAATGTCCACCTATAATGCTAAACGTAAAATTGAATGGCATACCCGTAGCCATGGAACTGGACACTGGCGCTAGCCAATCCATCATGAGTAAAAAGATGTTTGAGAGACTGTGGTGGAACAAGGCACTCAGACCAGCCCTGAGCCCCATCCACACGAAACTGAGAACGTATACCAAAGAGCTTATCACTGTCCTGGGCAGCGCCATGGTCAAGGTCACCTACGAGGGCACGGTGCACGAACTGCCACTCTGGATTGTCCCGGGCGATGGCCCCACACTGCTTGGAAGGAGCTGGCTGGGCAAAATCCGCTGGAACTGGGATGACATCCGAGCGCTATTACATGTCAATGAGGCCTCATGTACCCAGGTTCTTAACAAATTTCCTTCCCTTTTTGAGCCAGGCATTGGAAACTTTTCCGGGGTGAAGGTGTGGATCCACTTGGTCCCAGAGGCACGACCCATTCACCACAAGGCACGAGCGGTACTTCACATGATGAGGGAGAGGGTGGAAATCGAGCTGGACAGGCTGCAACGCGAGGGCATCATCTCCCCAGTGGAATTCAGCGAGTGGGCCAGCCCTGCCCGATTGTTCCAGTACTCAAAAGTGATGGCACGGTCAGGATTTGCAGCGATTATAAAGTAACTATTAATCGTTTCTCGCTACAGGACCAATGCCCGCTACCTAAGGCAGATGACCTATTTGCGACGCTGGCAGGAGGCAAGACGTTCACCAAGCTTGACCTGACTTCGGCCGACATGATGCAGGAGCTGGAGGAGTCTTCGAAGGGCCTCACCTGCATCAACACACACAAGGGACTGTTCATCTACAACAGATGCCCATTTGGAATTCGGTCGGCTGCAGCGATCTTCCAGAGAAACATGGAGAGCCTACTCAAGTCGGTACCATGCACGGTGGTTTTTCAGGACAACATATTAGTCACGGGTTGGGACACCGTCGAGCACCTACAAAACCTGGAGGAGGTCCTCCAGCGACTGGATCGCGTAGGGCTGCGACTGAAGCGGTCGAAATGCGTCTTCATGGCAACAGAAGTGGAGTTTTTGGGGAGAAAGATCGCAGCAGACGGCATTCGGGCCACAGGCGCCAAGACAGAGGCTATCAGGAACGCGCCCAGGCCACAGAACGTCACGGAGCTGCGGTCGTTCCTGGGACTCCTCAACTATTTTGGAAACTTCCTACCGGGGTTAAGCACCCTCTTAGAGCCCCTACATGTGTTATTGCGTAAAGGTGAGAACTGGGTATGGGGAAAAAAACCAAGTAATTGCTTTTGAGAAAGCCAGAAACATTTTATGCTCCAACAAGCTGCTTGTATTGTATAACCCGTGTAAAAGACTTGTGCTAGCATGTGATGCGTCGTCGTACGGAGTCGGGTGTGTATTACAACAAGCTCACGTTGCGGGGAAGTTGCAACCTGTCACCTATGCTTCCAGGAGCTTGTCTAAAACCGAGAAGGCCTATAGCATGATTGAGAAAGAGGCATTAGCGTGTGTGTTCGGGGTAAAGAAAATGCATCAGTACCTGTTTGGCCTCAAATTTGAGCTGGAAACCGATCACAAGCCCCTCATATCCCTGTTCGCTGAAAACAAGGGGATAAATACTAATGCCTCAGCCCGCAAACAAAGGTGGGCACTCGCGCTATCAGCTTATAACGATACCATCCGCCACAGGCCAGACACCGAGAACTGTGCGGATGCTCTCAGTCGGCTACCATTGCCCACCATGAGGGTGAAAATGGCGCAGCCTGCAAACTTGTTGATGGTGGTGCAGCCCGCAGACTTGTTGATGGTCATGGAAGCGTTTGAAAATGATAAATCACCTGTCACGGCCTGCCAGATTAAGACTTGGACCAGCCAGGATCCTCTGCTGTCCCTAGTAAAAAACTGTGTACTGCATGGGAGCTGGGCCAGCATCCCCGTTGAAATGCAAGAGCTAATCAAGCCATTCCAGTGGCAAAAGGACGAGCTGTCCATTCAGGCTGTTGTGGGATAACCGCGTAGTGCTACCCAAAAAGGGCAGGGAGACGTTCATCTCAGATCTCCACAGCACACACCCGGGTATCGTAATGATGAAAGCGATAGCCAGATCCCACGTGTGGTGACCCGGTATCGACTCTGACTTAGAGTCCTGTGTACGGCAATGCAGCATGTGTGCTCAGTTGAGCAACGTGCCCAGAGAGGCACCACTAAGTTTGTGGTCCTGGCCCTCCAGACCATGGTCGAGGATCCATGTCGACTATGCGGGCCCGTTTCTCGCTAAAATGTTCCTGGTGGTGGTGGATGCTTTTTCAAAATTGATTGAATGTAAAATAATGTCGAGAAGCACTGTCACTGCCACCATTGAAAGCCTGAGGGCCATGTTTGCCACCCACGGCCTGCCTGATATACTGGCCCGTGACAACGGGCCATGTTTCACCAGTGCGGAATTTAAAGAATTCATGACCCATAATGGGATCAAACATGTCACCTCGGCCCCGTTTAAACCAGCCTCCAATGAGCAGGCAGAGCGGGCAGTACAAACAATCAAACAGAGCCGCAAACGAGTCACAGGAGGCTCACTCCAAATCCGCCTGTCCCGAGTACTGCTCAGCTACCACACCAGACCCCGCTTGCTCACAGGGGTGTCCCCAGCTGAGCTATTCATGAAAAGGACACTTAAAACCAGACTCTCACTAGTTCACCCCAACCTGCATGATCAGGTAAAGAGCAGGCGGCAGCAACAAAATGTAAACGATGGTCGCGCCACTGTGTCACGGGAAATTGATCTGAATATGTGTATGTGCTAAACTATGGACATGGTCCCAAGTGGATCGCGGGCACGGTGATAGCTAAAGAAGGGAGTAGGGTGTTTGTCGTCAAACTAGACAATGGACAAATTTGCAGAAAGCACCTGGACCAAACGAGGCTACGGTTCACAGACTGCCCTGAACAACCCACAGCAGACACCACCTTTTTCGAGCCCACAACACACACCCAAAGGATCAACTACACCACGCTGGACCAAGAAATCGAACCCATCACGCCCAACAACCCAGCAAAGCCAGGCTCACCCAGCAGCCCTGCAGGGCCAACAACACGCCAGCCCAGCGAGGGCACAGCCAACACACCAGAACAGACATTTGTACCGAGGCGGTCCACCAGGGAAAGAAAGGCTCCCGACCGCCTCACCTTGTAAATAGTTTTCACTTTGACTTTGGCGGGGAGTGATGTTGTGTATCTGTAAAGCATGCATTCCCATGTTCCGCCACCAGGGAGCTCACCCTCTGAAGTCCCAAGGGATCCCAGCATCCCTTGGGAGCACTGTGTATAAGCCGGCCTCTAAGGCCTGTTACTCACTCTGGAGTGTGTTAATAAAGACTGAGGTCACTGTTACTTTAACCTCCCTGTGTGCAGCCTCATCTGTGTTAGGAACTCAACAAGAGGAAAAGGACGACGAGGGCCTGGGCACTGAGCTGGGGCCAGACAATCAGGCTAGCTATGCACCCATGCCCACGACCCCCTCCAAACCGCAGGAAAGGGCCCGTGGTGGCTCCATAGCTGCAAGTCTCTTACGTGAGGAGCTGATATCGGAACGATTTGCCTGAAAGAACGTTGATGTGAGTGACAATGCTGACACACTGCTGTGTGTGTGCAGTTCAGACATCAATGATGCCCATCACCTTGGTGCCAGTTAAAGTTTACGTTGATTGAAGTTAAGCTTTATTTAACCCTTTCATGTTCAGGAATCAACAGTGTGTAATGGTCTAGCTATCTGAGACAATGTGCAACAAGGTTATGTTCAATAAAAAATGTTTTACACCAATATTGGCCTGAAATCATAAGTATCACAGGCAACAACACCCAATCCCCGCCCACACCCACTTTTTCCACCATTGGCATCAATCAAATGTTCAACATGTCCAGCAACACAGAATACAAAGGCAAAGCAGTTGTGTGGTCCCCCGCCCCCATACATTACAACAAATTGCATACACCCAGATGGAGATATAACACAGCCATCACCTGCGGACATGCACCTCACTTTCCTTCCCCCCTCCCCTTCTTCTCCCCACCTCTACCCCTTCCCCTCCTCGCTCCATGGCACTTGGCCGAGGAGCTCCTCAGGCAGTGCTTCATTGCGGGGGATGAAGGCAGAGGCGGTGGTTGCACGGGTACGGGTTCAGGGGGTGCCGAGGGGGCAACATTCTCTGATGCAGAAGCAGGATCGTGGTCCTTGCTCTCATCTGTTGTTCACAGTGGTGGTGCGGAAACTAGGACCACTGGGAGGCATGGGACCACTGGGAGGCCTGTGCCAGCAGCGTTCCTGTCTATCGCATCCAGGGCCTCTGCCATCCGCAGAATGTACTCGGTCATGGTGGCCAGCTGTCGGGATATGCCCCCAATGCTTCGGTGAGCTGGTCACCAATGTCTACAGTCCTCCTGGACAACTGTAACATCTCTCCGCTCTCGTGGTGCTCGTGGAACAGACCTGCCGCGTCCATGAGGCCTCTGTGGGGTTGGCGCCGTGCTGGGGAGAAATGGGGTGCTCTGTGGCGAGGTGCTTGGGGCCGGTACCTCCACAGTGGAGGTGGGAATGACCGGAGGACCACTAGATGACCTTGGGGTGGAATGGCTTCTGGAGCATGGCGAGGCAGGTTCCTCGAAGTCCGCGCTCTCTTCCATGGAGAACAGACGCAGTGGATTGACGGGCGAGAATCGGAGTTCCTCAGCAGTAGATGTAGGATCGTCTGGAAAGTCGGGCCCGGTGTCCCCACCTTCTAGCCTCTGTGGTCTTGCCTGGGGCAGCGCTGCTGGCTGAGCTGCAAAACACAAATGCGGTTATTAGAGGAGAAGGGGGTGCTAGGGTCACAAGGTGAGTCCAGCGCTACACACAGCATATGCACGACAAAAGCACCACCGCTCTCAAAATCATCACAGACATCACATTTCATGACCATCAACACATTTGCATTGCAATGATTTTCATTAAGCCAGCATTATTTCTATGACACTTTTAGAGATCATCTATCATACATGAATGTTCAGATATGAGTGGGTGTGGCTCTATTGACTTTACATCACGCAATGGTGTAAGCTTTACTCACGTGGCATCACTTCAGGGTCTGCAGATGCGTCTGTGGCTGTCCGCGGATGCTTCCCCACGAGTGTGAGCACCCGCTCCTCTATCTCAGTGATGTCGCTGGGGACTGGTGGCCCCCCACTCGTTTGCCTCTGCACGGACCTCATCATCGATAGCTTCTTCTGTAAAAGGTGACGGGACGAAATGGCATGAGATCATTGCATGGTATCATTGCTAGGTACTGTCACAGAACATAAGAACAAAAGAACATAAGAATTAGGAAGAGGAGTAGGCCATCTAGCCCCTCAAGCCTGCTCGGCCATTCAATAAGATCATGGCTGATCTGGCCGTGGTTTCAGCTCCACTTACCCGCCCTCTCCCCGTAACCCTTAATTCCCTTATTGGTTAAAAATCTATCTCTCTGTGACTTGAATACATTCAATGAGCTAGCCTCAACTGCTTCCTTGGGCAGAGCATTCCACAGATTCACAACCCTCTGGGAGAAGAAATTCCTTCTCAACTCGGTTTTAAATTAGCTCCCCCGTATTTTGAGGCTGTGCCCCCTAGTTCTAGTCTCCCCGACCAGTGGAAACAACCTCTCCGCCTCTATCTTGTCTATCCCTTTCATGATTTTAAATGTTTCTATAAGATCACCCCTCATCCTTCTGAACTCCAACGAGTAAAGACCCAGTCTACTCAATCTATCATCATAAGGTAACCCCCTCATCTCCGGAATCAGCCTAGTGAATCATCTCTGTACCCCCTCCAAATCCAGTATATCCTTCCTTAAGTAAGGTGACCAAAACTGCACGCAGTACTCCAGGTGCGGCCTCACCAATACCCTGTACAGTTGCAGCAGGACCTCTCTGCTTTTGTACTCCATCCCTCTCGCAATGAAGGCCAACATTCCATTCGCCTTCCTGATTACCTGCTGCACCTGCAAACTAACTTTGTGCATTGATCGGGGGGCACGGTTTAATGTTTTTTGTTTACTCCTAAAAGAGTTTCATGCACAAGGGCCAATGGTGGAGCAGTGGAGGCGTGGCCTATTCAGTTGGAGCTGAGTTGCAGAGAGAGAAGGAACTCCCTGCTTTAGCTCCTGTCTCGAAAGCCTGGAGTGAGCCCTGAGAACAGCCCAGGAATAGGAGGAAAAGGGCTGGCTTGCTACCCAATCAACATCCGGAGGGAGAGGTGGAGCGCAGAAAAATTACCAACTTTATTACTGCTACAGAGAGTTGGAGAGAGTGGAAAGAACAACAACCTGTGTGGAAGGAGGGAGATTCTGCAATATTCTACAGGTGGGTGTTGGTGCATTCCCCGAAAGACATTGTTTTATTGGTGGGGGGAGAAAGGAAGACCTTTCGAGGGCCGGAACATCGCGGGGGGTGTGTGTGTGTGGAAGTGTGTGTGGGGGTCTTGCTTACAACTAGGCCCCACACACCACTGAAGCACCCCTCCCCCATTGCCTAGCCTGGGATAGCTGGAGCTACCAGGCTGATAACTATTGATTACCCTGGTTAACATCGTTGGGAGTGTGTGCCTGTGTGGCTCCAGCTGCCCCAGGTGAAGACATCTTCTCCCCCCCACCCGAAGACCACCCCAAAGACTGTGTTTTGTTTGCCATCTGGGGAGTGCACCCACCCATTGCTGTGAGGGGAGACCTGCCCTCGCAGCCTCCCTCTTTCCCACAACCCCTCTCTCTATCTCTCTCTCTCTTCTCTCCCCTCTCTCTCTGAGAGCCCTTCCTCCTAATTTTTTTATAAAAAACAATTAAAACAACTGAGGAGAGGGAGCAAGGCCCCTCCCCATTCGTTAATTAGGGGAGAGGTGTGCCCCATTAAGAGCTCCCTCTGCTCAAAACACAAACGAGGCCATTTAAAGACCATTAAGGCCTGTGACTTTGGGGTGGGTGTAGCCCTTAAAGGGACCCCGTGATGGCGACTCCATCCATGCCGGTGGCAGGGTCAGCAAAGACATATGCGCAGGCGGTGTCGACATCCACGGCACGTCCTGCACCTCCTGCTGCCCTGCCACCTTTCAGATTGATTACGAAAAAACACGGGGTCAAGAGCTACACTCACCCCACAATGAGCATCGAGGAGTGCGTGCGGGCGATGGCTGGAGTAGTCGGCCCCTCGGCCATTGTCGCAGCCTCCAAGATGTCTGGGAAGGCTGTGTTCTTCCTGGGGTCGGAGCGGGCGGTGTCCCTGGCCCTTGAAAGGGGGCTCACGGTGGGCGGGACGTTCCTGCCGGTGGACCCTCTCGAGGCCACCGCGCAGAGGGTCATCATATCTAACGTCCCGCCCTTTGTTCCCGCTGAGCTCCTCCTCCCCCACCTACATCAACTGAGGGAGGTAAGGTCGGGGATTAACCCCATACCGCTCGGCCTCAGGGAGAACAGCCTGCGCCACGTGTTCTCCTTCCGCCGCCAGCTTTTTGTCCGGCTGGCGCGGGAGGAGACGACGGAAGGCCATTTTAATGTGGTGCACGAGGGGACTGCCTACCGCGTCTTCTGGACGTCGGACGGCGTGCGGTGCCATGCCTGCAGGGAGGTGGGGCATGTTCGTAAGAACTGCCCCGCCTCCAAGGCCGCCAAACCACCGAGGGCGGCCAAGGCTGGCGCCGCCGCCACCCCTCCCCCTAGTAGCGTCCGCGTGCCGGGAGCTGTGGGTGTGCGGGCATCGTCGGGGGCCTTTGTTTTCACGGCCTCCGGCGGGGGGGAGGGAGAGCGTCCAATCAGAAGGAAGGCGCGGAAGAAGGCGAAACATCTGGAGGCGGGTCCCCTCGGTGCGCCAGACAAGCTGTTCACCGCGCTCGGCCCAACCCAGTCACCGGCGAGCGTGGGGTGCCCTGAGCCCGTGCCCGAGCCCTTGACTAATACCGCAGAGGGGTTCTGGCGCGGGCAAGACAAGAAAAAGGGGGGAGTGGAGCGGGAGGCCTCGGCAGACACGGGGGTCTCCCTGTCTCCGCGCCCCCCCCAGGAACAAAAGGAGGCACCGCTCCAATGAGGCGGAGGGGGAACAACATCCCTCCGCGGAGGAGTCGGTGCCCGCCGCGTGTCCCGCGTCCCCCACCGGCGCCCCCAAACTGCGCCGTAGGCACGAGGAATCTGTCCCCGGGGAGGGTGAGGCAGTCGAGGCTGCCCAGCCGCTGCCTCCCGGGGATGGCGTGAAAGATCTGCCTGTCGTGGGGGGCGTGGGGCCAGCGGAGGAATACGATGCCACCGGGTCGAGCGTCCCGGGGACTGAGGCGGGCGGGGCCGAAAAGGCCGAACCTGAGCCCGCCCAGCCAATATCCAACTTCCCCCGGGATTTGCTCGACTCGGCAGAAACTGAAAATATGATTAATTCCACAGAACATCCACATGCTGGGCCGGGGGGTGGCAGCGGGGAGGGGGAAGAACAACAACCCTCGCCCCCTACTTTGGAGCTGAGGGACTTGGTGGACCTGGAGAATTTCCTAAACCAGGTCTCTTCGTGTTCCCCGGCTCCTGGGGCGGAGGAGGAACCCCTTCCGCTGTCGCTTCCCGACCCAGCACCAATTTTAAAAGAGCCCAGTGGGGACTCCTCTGCCGACGATCCTGGGGGTGGGATCGGGGCAGAGCCAGGGCCGGATGGAGCGGCCGGGCCGTTTGCCGTACCTTGTGCGGTCGACGGGCCGGCTGCTAGCAGCGACCTCCCGGAGGAGGACGGGGACTCGGTGGAGGACGCGGGAGAAGATCTAGAGTCCACCACCAGTGAGGCGGTGGATCTGCTCGCGTCCGCCGCTGAGACCCTCCTCATTCCTGCAAAGGAACTCCGGGACTTTTTGGTCCAGTGCCGGGGTCGCCGTGACCGAGCCCGTCTGGCCCTGGAAAGATGGTCTGAGCCGGTGTTGATCATCGCGTCCGTCCGCGCCACCGCTAAAACCTTGGCCGTGCGCGGGCCCTTATCAAAGGCGCAAGGCCTTGAGCTGCGCCGCCTCAAAAAGTTCCTCGCTGGGCTGCTGAAGGAGTGGAGGTCAACAAATGACTCCACCCCCCCCCCCCCCACAATAGGTTAGCTAGAGGTTGCACTATGCTCTTGTCATGAAGATAACCATAGCCAGCCTCAACATCAACGTCGGCAGAGGGGCACGCCGTAGATTTAACAATTTTTCGCTCCTGCGGGAGGGGAAATATGCGGTGTGCTTTCTGCAAGAAACCCACACCGTTCCGGGAGACGAAGCCACGTGGCTCCTGGAATGGCAAGGAGAGGTCCGCATGAGCTACCTCACCGCCACTTCTAGTGGAGTGGCCATCTTGCTGGCCCCGCATTTTCAGCCGGAGATCTTGGGGGTCGAGGAGCTCGTGCCAGGCCGCTTGCTGCACGTAACGGTTCGCCTGGGGGACGTGCCGCTCCATCTCGTGAACGTGTACGCCCCTCAGCCCGGCCCGCAGCAAACGCGCTTCTTCGAAGAGGTGTCCGCTCTTCTTGGCTCCGTCGACGTCGGCGACTGCATTGTCCTCATTTAACTGCACCCTCGAGGCGAGGGACCGCTCCGGTGCCCCGCAGAGCATGACGGCGATGGAGAAGTTGAGGGACCTGGTCGGGTCCTTCGACTTGGTGGACGTCTGGCGAAATCTCCATCCCGACTCCAGCGCCTTTACTTGGGTGAGGCCTAGAGTAGGATGGTCCAGAGTCGACCGCCTTTACGTGTCTCGGGCGTACGTTTCCTGCGTCCCGGTGGCCTCCATGCGGCCGGTGCCGTGTTTGGACCACCACCTGGTGTGGGCGGAGCTCGCTTCACTCCGCGCGAGGACGGGGTCCGCGTACTGGCATTTTAACAACCGGCTGCTGGAGGACGTGCGGTTCCAGGACTCGTTCCGTCGTTTCTGGGCCGACTGGAGAAGGAAGCAGGGGGGCTTCCCCTCCTTGAGGCTATGGTGGGACGTGGGCAAGGCTCACGTCCGCGTCTTCTGTCAAGAGTACGCGAGGGTGTCGACCAAGAGGCGGGCGGCCAGGGTCGGGCGCCTAGAAAAAGAGGTGCTCGACTTGGAGTCCCGTCTCGGTCAAGTCGTCGGGGACCCGGCCCTGCGGACGGTGTACGAAGCGAAGAAGGCCACGCTGAAGGACCTGCAGCTCGTCGGGTCCCGAGGCGCGTTCGTGAGGTCGCGGATCCGGTTCCTGCTGGATCTGGACCGCGGCTCCCCCTTCTTCTACTCGCTGGAAAAAAGACAGGGTGTCCATAAGCAACTCTTGACGCTGCTGGCCGACGACGGCTTTCTCGTCTCGGATCCGGAGGGCGTCAACAACAAGGCCCGTGAATATTACGGGGCCCTGTTCTCTCCGGAGCCGTCCAGCGAGGAAGCACGTAGAGTTTTGTGGGAGGACCTGCCGAAGGTCAGCCCGGAGGGCGCCGAAAATCTGGAAGCTCCGCTAAGCCTGGCCGAGCTGACTGGCGCCCTCGACCGGCTCTCGAGGGGAAAATCCCCGGGGCTGGACGGGCTGACCGTGGAGTTCCACAGGGCATTCTGGGACGTCCTGGGGGGCGACTACGTGCGGGTCCTGGGGGAAAGTCTGGCGACCGGGGAGATGCCCCTCTCTTGGCGCCGGGCAGTCATCGTCCTGCTGCCTAAGAAGGGCGATCTCCGCCTCCTTAAGAACTGGCGCCCGATCTCCCTCCTCAGCACAGACTACAAAATCTTCGCCAGGGCGATGTCTGCTCGCCTTGGTGCCGTGCTGGACCACATGATCCACCCCGACCAGTCCTACACGGTCCCGGGCCGGACAATCCACGATAACATCCATCTGGTCCGGGACCTCATCCATTGTTCCCAGGAGGCTGGTCTGTCGGTCGCCTTCCTATCCCTCGACCAAGAGAAGGCGTTCGACAGGGTGGATCACAACTATCTGCTCGGAACTCTGCACGCTTTCGGGTTCGCGACGCATTTCGTTGCCCGGATCCGACTTTTGTACGCCGCCGCGGAGTGTCTGATTAAGGTTAACGGGTCCTTGACGGCGCCCCTTCGCTTTGGGAGAGGGGTGCGCCAGGGATGCCAGTTATACGCCGTCTGCGTGGAGCCTTTCCTGCGCCTCCTGCGGACGAGGTTGACGGGACTGGCTCTGCAAGCGCCGGGCGTGGAGGTCGTCCTCTCGGCTTACGCCGATGACGTGCTCCTCGCGGTAGAGGATCCCGCTGACCTGCGGAGAATGCGTGAGTGCCAGGAGATTTACTCGGCCGCATCCTCCGCCTGAATCAACTGGGAAAAATGTTCCGGACTCCTGGTGGGTCAGTGGCGGGTGGACTCCCTGCCGGAGGAGCTCAGGCCTTTTGCCTGGAGCACGACCCATCTCCTCTATCTGGGAGTCTACCTTAGCCCCGACGAGGAAGCCTGGCCGGCGAACTGGCAGGAGCTGGAGGCCAAGGTCGCCGCTCGCCTAGGGCGCTGGACAGGACTGCTCCGAGTGCTGTCCTACAGGGGTCGAGCGCTAGTCATAAACCAGCTGTTGGCCGCCATGTTGTGGTACCGGCTGGTCACTTTGACCCCTCCCCCTGCGTTTGTCGCCAAGATACAGAAGAAGCTGGTGGACTGCTTCTGGAACAACAGGAAGCACTGGGTCTCTGCCGCGGTCGTGAGTCTCCCGCTTGGGGAGGGCGGTCAGTCGTTGGTGTGCGTCAGCGCCCAGCTCGCGACTTTCTGTCTTCAGACTCTGCAGAGATACCTTTACGTTGAGCCCCCTCCTAGATGGCGTGCTCTGGCGATGTATTTCTTCCGCCAGCAGCACGGCCTCAACTACGACACGCAGCTCCTGTTTGTGAGTGTGGGGGGCGTCAGGACCGCCCTCCGGGAGCTGCCTGTCTTTTACAAGGAACTCATCAGGGTCTGGAACAAAGTCTCCACCAAGCACAGCTCTCCACCGGCTGGAGTGGTGGCTGTCCTGCAGGAGCCGCTGCTCGGGAATCCGTACCTCCACAACCGAGGTTTTGGGTGGCGGTCGGACGAGAGGGCTGTGCCTGGTGAGGTGACCAGGGTCAGGGACCTGCTCGATGGCGGAGGAGCAGGCTGGATGGCGCCAGACACGCTGGCGCGGTGCCTAAATTCTGCCAATGTCCGCCACGCGGCCGATGCCATCGAGTCGCTAAAAAGAGCTCTGGGCCCCGACTCCGTTAGGTGCATCGAGGAGGCTCAAGCACGTGGGGAGATCCCGTCCGAACTGACCCCCGTCCGGACGGAATTCCTCATCGGCGCCAAACCCCGGAACCTCCCTCGGGGGCCGGCGCCTCACAACTTGAGCCGCCTCGGGGAAATCCCCTCCGTGCCTTTCAGTTCCGCACGGAGGGGTTTCCTGTACGGGCTGCTCCTGCACACTCTCAACTTTGCCATCCTCGCCGGCCGTCCGGACACGCCATGGCATACCATCTTGCTGTCTGGAGGAGGCAGGGGTCCCCGATGGAGGGCACTCTACGCTGGGGTCCTCTCACTATTTGTCGGGGACTTGGCCTGGAGGGTGGTGCACGGAGCAGTGCCGTGCAATAAATTTTTAAGCTGGTTCACGGGCTCCCAGGCCGCCTGCAATTTCTGCGGTCTGGAAGAGTCCGTGTTCCATGTTTTTATTGAGTGCACGAGGTTGCAGCCCCTGTTCTGTTATTTAAAGGGGCTGCTCCTGAAATTCTGGCTGCACTTCAGTCCCACACGCCTGATCTTCGGGCACCCTGTGCGGAGGGGAGCGGGTAGGTCCGAAGGCCTCCTCGTAGAACTGCTCCTGGGCACGGCCAAGGGGGCCATCAGCCGGTCCAGGCAGTGGGCAGTCGAGGGGGTCGTTCAGCCAGACTGCCTGCCTCTCTTCCGCGCATAGATCCGGTCCAGGGTGTCCTTGGAGATGGAGCACGCGGTGTCCACCGGTACGCTCGCGGCCTTTCGCGAGAGATGGGCACCGGAGGGACTGGAGTACATCATCACGCCCGGCAACCAAATTTTAATTTGATTTTATGTTTTTAAGTTAATTTGTTTTAATTGCCGGTGCTTTTGGTGTCCCCCTCCCCTTTTATAGGGGGCACTTGGAAAAAAATTGATTCTGTGCCCAAAAAAAAACCAAAAAAAAAAAGCCTTGTAAATGTTGGTGTTTCCCCCAGATCGGGGGGCACGGTTTAATGTTTTTTGTTGACTCCTAAAAGAGTTTCATGCACAAGGACCCCCAGGTCCCTCTGCACCTCAGCATGTTGTAATTTCTCCCCATTCAAATAATATTCCCTTTTACTGTTTTTTTTCCCAAGGTGGATGACCTCACACTTTCCGACATTGTATTCCATCTGCCAAACCTTAGCCCATTCGCTTAACCTATCCAAATCTCTTTGCAGCCTCTCTGTGTCCTCTACACAACCCGCTTTCCCACTAATCTTTGTGTCATCTGCAAATTTTGTTGCACTACACTCTGTCCCCTCTTCCAGGGCATCTATGTATATTGTAAACAGTTGTGGTCCCAGCACCGATCCCTGTGGCACACCACTAACCACCGATTTCCAACCCGAAAAGGACCCATTTATCCCGACTCTCTGCTTTCTGTTCACCAGCCAATTCTCTATCCATGCTAATACATTTCCTCTGACTCCGCGTACCTCTATCTTCTGCAGTAACCTTTTGTGTGGCACCTTATCGAATGCCTTTTGGAAATCTAAATACACCACATCCATCAGTACACCTCTATCCACCATGCTCGTTATATCCTCAAAGAATTGCAGTAAATTAGTTAAACATGATTTCCCCTTCATGAATCCATGCTGCGTCTGCTTGATTGCACTATTCCTATCTAGATGTCCCGCTATTTCTTCCTTAATGATAGTTTCAAGCATTTTCCCCACTACAGATGTTAAACTAACCGGCCTATAGTTACCTGCCTTTTGTCTGCCCCCTTTTTTAAACAGAGGCGTTACATTAGCTGCTTTCCAATCCGCTGGTACCTCCCCAGAGTCCAGAGAATTTTGGTAGATTATAACGAATGCATCTGCTATAACTTCCGCCATCTCTTTTAATACCCTGGGATGCATTTCATCAGGATCAGGGGACTTGTCTCCCTTGAGTCCCATTAGCCTGTCCAGCACGAACCCCCTAGTGATAGTGATTATCTCAAGTTCCTCCCTTCTCACATTCCTGTGACCAGCAATTTTTGGCATGGTTTTTGTGTCTTCCACTGTGAAGACGGAAGCAAAATAATTGTTTAAGGTCTCAGCCTTTTCCACATTTCCCATTATTAAATCCCCCTTCTCATCTTCTAAGGGACCAACATTTACTTTCGTCACTCTTTTCCGTTTTATATATCTGTAAAATCTTTTACTACCTGTTTTTATGTTTTGCGCAAGTTTACCTTCGTAATCTAGAGAGACTGATACAATGCATAAGCGACAGATGTAATCATGCTTATTATGATCATTATTATTCTTTACCTAAAGACGTGCAGCGTGACCGCAGGCTTTGAGTAAAACATTCCCGGTAAAAGTGGAAGACCTCACATCTGCTGATAGTCAGTCATGATTGTTACAAATCAAATTATATAAATACAAAAGTACATGTAAATCAATGTAATACATACTCTTGCGGATCCCACAAGGTTGTTCCATCGTTTGCGGCATTGGTTGCCCTCATGCACCTTGTTGGTCGCCGACGAGACCACTTCTGCTATCTTAGTCCATATCTTCTGGTATGCCTTTGGGGTGGGCTTCTCACGCCCTCCCTGTGTCAAATCACCCCAGCTTAACTCGACCTCCTGCAGGATGGACGCATTTACCTCGTCTGAGAGCCTTTTGGCTCTTTTGCGGCCTCCAATGTGCTCCTCTCCCACCTCACTGCTCTCTCCAGCGTCAGTCTCCACAGCGTGCTGTGATGCCTCCTCCTCTCCTTCCATTATAGGCCAAATTTGGGCAAATATGTGGCTGGTAACAGCTAATTTTTGTTTCCCTAGTTGCATTGAAGCTCTAAAGTCTCCCTCCTTCCTCCCAAAGCAGCCACACCACACCCAGCCACGCTTTCAGTCTCTCTCAGCTCTCTCTCTCTCTGTCTCCTCTTCTGCGCATGTCATGATGACCCTTGACCTCCTGAATATCGGGAATCGAGCGTTGCCATGCCGTTGCTAAGGACTGCGACACTTTACGGCAGAAGGTCAGCGAGATTTAACACTACCGCCCATTTCATATTGCTTGCAGTAACGCCCATTTAAAAAAATGGAGTTTAGGTGCTTTGAGAATGGGCGAGAAACCGGCGATCTGAAAACCCATTTTTATTGCCCACGCCGGAAACAACGCCCATTTTTGGGCGATAAACACAAAAGTGTAAAATCTAGCCCTATGACTCGATAAACTCCTGACCACCAAAATTCCTTCTCTGGCTCCCTTGCTAGCTGATATTGTAAATAATTTTCTTTCCTCGGGCACTGTCCACTATCATCATCCCTTCAAAACTGCTGTCATCATCCCTTCCTCAAAAAAAATGCACTCTGACCTCTCTTTCCCCTATGGTGTCCCATATCCAAGTCCTTGACCTGTTGTCGCTTCTCATGCAACTCCCTCTAATCAGGTTTTCATCCCTCCTACAACAAAAAACAATTTCCTCAACTTCTCTGGAGCCTTCAACACAGTCAATCACAATATCTTTCTCCAACATTTCCCCTCTGTTGTCCAGCTCAGCGGACATCCCTCGCTTGGTTCCACTTTTACCTATCCAATCATAGCCATTGCATCTGTACCAAAGACCTGCACCATCTTGGACGTCCCACAAGGATCCATCATGGAGGAGAGTTTCCACATGTATGTTGATGATGACCAGCTCTACCTCTTCGCCACCTCTCTTGATCCTTCTACTCTTCTGTGTTGTCAAATTACTTGTTTGATATTTAGACTTGGATGAGCCATTGCTTCCTTTAGCTAAACTCAGCAGAGATGACCACTGAATCATTATTGGTGTTTTATACTACCTGCCAAAGTCAACATTATCCCAACTACATAGCATGGACAAGAGCCAGACATAAAAACATAGGAATTGCTGGATGAAAAAATACCAATTTCCATCTAGTTTGCCTTCTGCCATCCTGGTAGTTGCGTGATATAATGCTAATGGAGTTGATGACTAATCATGGCGATCAATCTCTATCAATGAGTCGACAACAGGCCCAGACATGAGGTGAGGAAAACCCCCAGTGGTGGTAAGATTTGGGAACCAGAGGTCTAAAGTCACCGTTTTCCTCCTCAGCATGCTATACTTACCACGTGTCATGTCTCCAATTACTTATATACTGGATCTCAAAATATTATTTTCTAAAATAAATCTATCTAATTTGCATTTGAATGAGTCAACATTAACTGCTTCCACCATCTCCCTACGAAGTCTGTTCCACAAATTAACCACTTGCTCAACCACTTGAAACAAATGGGCTAGAAATTAATTACAGCCTAGGAATGGGCGGTATAATTAGGAAAGTTGGAGAATTAGCACCAGGCACCTATGCTTTAGACTGCACTCAAAATTCGTGCTCGCAGCTCAGATAAATGATTGGTGTGCTAATTTAAGCGTTAAAGCCCAAGCTCATTGGCATTACACGCAAACCAATGTCAGGTGCAGTCTAATCGTGTCATAACTGCCACAGACTTTTCTCAGTTCATAAAGGGGAGGTTCATTGATGCTGCAGAACCTCATTCTCAGCACTGCTGACTGTGCAGCTGCCTCAGCAAGCCTCCTCCTCATCTTACTCCGTCCCCCCCTATCCCTCTTCCTCCCCCTGAGATGGTCCCACAATCCCTTGTGGCAAGGACTAGGCCCTCATGATGGCCAAGTTGTGGAGCATGCAGCAGACAGCTACGAAACGGGACATCCGCTCAGCCGAGTACTGGAGGGCTCCTCCCAAGCGGTCAAGGCAACGGAACCATTGCTTCAGCAAGCCAATAATGTTCCTAGTGGCAGCATGACTCTCATTATATGAGTGCTGGGCAGGAGTGTTGGGGTTGCAGAGGGAAATCAGGCGCCAGGTGGAGAGCGGATAGCCCTTGGCTCCAACCAGCCAGATGTGAGCTTGACGTGGTGGCTGGAAGAGTGCTGGCACACCAGTCTGGCACAGGATTAAGGCATTATGGCTGCTGCCAGGATAGCGGGCATTGATACTGAGGATTTGCTGCCTGTGGTCGCGCACCAACTACACATTCAGTGAGTGGTAGCCTTTGCAGTTACGGAAGATCTCAGGATTGTAATGCGATGCCTGCAAAGCCACGTCAATGGTGCCCTGCACCATGACGAATCCTGCTATCCTGGCAAAGCCACATGCATGCTTGTCTGCTTCTCTCTGTTGATGGGAAGGAAATGTAGTCCCTTCTCCTACTGTAGAGAGCCTTCGTGACCTCCCGGATGCAGCGATGGACAGTGAACTGCAAGATGTTGGGATCTGCTGGCGAAGAAATTGAGGGCGACGATGACCTTGACTGCCACTCAGAGAGCCATGGTCGTCTTGATCTGAGGCTGGAGGTCGGGTTGCAGGAGGTGGAAGAGTTCTGTGACCACCTCCTTGGTGAAGCAGAGCCTCCTAATACATTGCTCCTCGCTTAATTGGAGGTAGGAGAAATGCTCTTGGAATACCCTCAGAGAGTAAGGCCTCCTGTTGTGAGCCCTGATGGCCCTCCTCTCTCTGGTCACGTGTTCCACTATTTCTAGTTGCCTCCGCTCCCTCCGCTGTAGGCCTGGAGGGCGAGGTCGGCTGTTGTACAACTCCCATTAATGTAACCAAGTGTAGCAGTTTGATTTTTTAAAGAATAAGGGGGAGAAATTGGTGTTGTTTGCACCTCCCGTTAGTGCCCTCAGGTAATGGGGCGCAAACGACTTTTTGCCCGAGTGAGGCGTCGCTAACAACTCCCACTAAATCCTGCGGGAGTTTAGTGCCGGCGGTAACCGATAGTGCCCCACTCCGCTGCGCAGCAATGTGTTTTTGTCCTGGAGCAAAAATTGGGTATTGCCCCCTAAGCTGCACAGTGCAATGCCAGCGACAGCTTCAGGAGGCATGTACATGGCGGCTGCGAGTGAAAGGGGAGGTGGCGTGCTCGTCAATACTGATTTACCTGCACGGCCCGTTGCCTTCTTGAACGCAGGGTCCGTGCCTGCGTCTCACTACTAATTCCTTTAAATAACGTCCCTGGACCTGGCTTCCTGTTGCTTCATACCAGCACTCCCTACCGCTGTTTCCTCCAGGTACTAAGGCAGATGGCGACATTCAATTTTGCAGATCGGGCGCTCAGTGAGCCTTGCACACGCACTGACGTCACGATCCATCTGGCGTTGGGCCTCCCTGCGATAACTGTTAGCGGCAGCGCTGCCAGGGGTGGGCAGCCTGTGGGATTTGGTGTGCAGCGTTGGATTTGCCTTGCCCCGACGATAATGGTCTTAGCGCTGGTGCCAACAGGGCGCTAAGGTACCGAATTTTTCCCCCATTGGCCCTGATAATTTCGAGGAACGTTCGGAATGGAGGGAGAATACTCTCAGATGGGAAACCCAGAAGAAGTCTCAGGGCAGCAGTCTATGGAATTTTAACACAGCCACCTTATTATAATAATAGTTCCAGGCGTGGCGCCGAATCTCCTCGCCTCGGTTTCAGTGGCGAGTTTCAGGAAGTCCGGGACCCGTGCATGCGCTGATAAATGCTGTTTAAAATATTGTTGTAATCCACTGATTTAAATATTCAAATAACCTGCCTCTCCAGAGAGGGTTACGCACACTCAACTGAACGCCCTTGAGTTAAATCCGAAAGTCGGCTTGTTGGAGTCAGCTTCCGGACACAATGACACTGAATTTACCCACACCCTCACCTAAACCCACATGCTGTTCAATGTAAAAATTCTCACATTGTTTCTGCATGGTTAGAGATGGCAGATATCCTTCCCTGAAGGACATTAGGGAACCAGTTGGGCTTTTACAATAATTTTTCATGGTCAATTTGCTGTCCTCTAGGTTGGTCGTCCTGAACCAGAATCACTACAACAGCACCCTTCACATAGTATCTTTTGCACCCAAACACTGCTTTATGCAATCAATTGCTTTTTGAAGTGCAGTGTTACGTAAGCAAATGCTGCAGCCATTTCCTGCTAGCCATGTCCCATAAACAGCCATAAAATTAATAACCTGCCGATCTGTATTTTGATGGTATTGTTTGAAGGAACGATGTAGGCCAGGGGGACCAGGATTTAGGTCATTGGGAAGCCGTGGGCTTGCTACTTGGAACTTCCGAGTACCCATTTTCCTTTGCTTATGGTGTTCTATGCTAACTGGATCAAATTTGCAAGATACCTCCAGCTGGTAGAAAATTGAGCAGGTTCTTTTGCAAGCGTGCACTCTGATGTGCTCAATTTTCTGATATTTGTTCTGCTCAGACCATCTAGTGCATCTGGGTGGAGATCTGGGAAAGTCTCCCCTATCAAATCACAAGGTCAATTTAAGTTTGAGGGCTTTTTCTTGTATTTGACCATATTAAATTATTTAGATTAAATACATATAAAAATGAAATATAGGGACAATTATTTTATGAACATTGTTATTGAATAAGTAAAAAGAATGTGACCCTTGATCACTGATTTGTTTTCTCAGTGTTGGAATAAAACCATTTAATTAAAGGTCATACATTTTTCATAGCTAAGATTAACATAAGAGCCTGGCTACATTATGTTTCCATAAGTTGTAGACTGAGCTGCATGGATAGTGGAATAATTTTCTTACATCAATTAACTTTATAGTGAAGATTTTAAGAGGAATTTAAATTAAGCAGTGATCTGAATCAATTGTGGAAACATAAGTATAAAATGAGTTCATTTTCATTTGTCAAAAAATTAAATGCCCCAGAGGCAGTAATTCTAATTAATGTCGAGGTAAATTTTTTTCCAATCTCATCTGCATTATTTTATTTCTATGGTTTTAAATAATTTACGATATTAAAAATATATCAAAGAATGATTGAAAAAATATCAGGGCAGTCACATTCCATTTATACTCCTGCCTACTTGGTACTGTAAAGCAGCAATTTAATTTTATTTGAAGATCCTCTAACATGAATGAATCATTTTAAGCAAGAATAGTTTTTGGTTGAGGAAGGCTTGGCATACCAACACAAAGAGCGGAAAATGCCCTGATACAATATTCCAACTGGTTCACAAAGGATCATGTTAGGAATTTACGCTGAATGCGTGGGTGGAGCTTCAGCCACCAGGAGTGTATCTCGGCAATTTGGGCACGGAGATCAGTGGGCCCGATGAGGTTTTCCACCGCGAGTGCAAATTCGCAAAATATACTCTCAAAACTGCTGACGTTCGGTAAAGCAGATCAGAGAATTTGGGAGGCACACTGTGTTGTGTATCTATAAAGCATGCACTCCCATGTTCTGCCACCACGGAGTGCATCCCCTGAAGTTCCAAGCGATCCCAGCATCCCTTGGGAGCACTGTATATAAGCCGGCCCCTAAGGCCTGTTCCTCACTCTGGAGTGTCTTAATAAAGACTGAGGCCACTGTTACGTTAACCTCCCTGTGTGCAGTCTCATCTGTGTTAGGAACACAATAACTGGCGACGAGTATACGAATCCAAAGCAAAGATGCAGCAAACTGTGGACATCCTGGAGAGGTTCTCGGAGGGTGAGGACTGGGAAGCCTATGTCAAACAGCTAGACCAGTACTTTGTAGCCAACGAGCTGGACTGTGAAGGAAGCGCTGCAAAAAGGAGAGTGGTCCTCCTCACGGTCTGCGGGGCACCGACTTACAGCCTCATGAAGAATCTTCTGTATCTGGTGAAACCCACAGATAAGTCGTATAAGGAGCTGTGTACACTGGTTCGGGAGCATCTTAACCCGAGGGAGAGCGGCTGATGGCAAGGTATCGATTCTACACGTGCCAGCGATCTGAAGGTCAGGAAGTGGCGAGCTCGGCGACGTGCAGGACAATGTGAGTTTGATGGCTACGTGGAGCAAATGCTCAGAGTCTTTTTTGTACTGGGCATTAGCCACGAGATCATCCTACGAAAACTTTTGACTGTAGAGACACCGACCCTCAGTAAGGCCATTGCAATAGCACAGGCATTTTTGTCCACCAGTGATAATACCAAACAAATCTCTCAGCACACAAGTGCTATCAATGTTCATAAATTAACTGGAACCGTGTTTGCGAGCAGAAATGTACAGGGCAGAAATCATGAGTCTGCAACTGCCAGCAGGCCTCAGGTGATCCAGATGAATCAGAGTCCGCAACAAAGGATGAATGCAAGGCAATTCACACCTTGTTGGTGTTGTGGAGGCTTCCATTCAGCCTATTCATGCCGCTTCAAAGGGTATGTTTGCAAGAGCTGTGGAACAATGGGGCACCTCCAACGACCTTGCAGACGAGCTGCAAGCTCTGCAAAAACTGCTAACCACCTCGTGTCAGAGGAAGATCGGTCCATGATGGATCAAAGCAATTTCGAGCCTCAGAGAGAGGAGGCTGATGCTGAAGTACACGGGATGCACATATTTTCGACGAAATGTCCATATATAATGCTAAATGTAAAATTGAATGGCTTACCCATAGCCATGGAACTGGACACTGGCGCTAGCCAATCCATAATGAGTAAAAAGATGTTTGAGAGACTGTGGTGCAACAAGGCACTCAGACCAGCCCTGAGCCCCATCCACACGAAACTGAGAATGTACACCAAAGAGCTCATCACTGTCCTGGGCAGCGCCATGGTCAAGGTCACCTACGAGGGCACGGTGCACGAACTGCCACGATGGCCCCACACTGCTTGGAAGGAGCTGGCTGGGCAAAATCCGCTGGAACTGGAATGACATCCAAGCGCTATCACATGTCGATGAGGCCTCATGTACCCAGGTTCTTAACAAATTTCCTTCCCTTTTTGAGCCAGGCATTGGAAACTTTTCCGGGGTGAAGGTGCGGATCCACTTGGTCCCAGAGGCACGACCGATTCACCACAAGGCGCGAGCGGTACCTCACATGATGAGGGAGAGAGTGGAAATCGAGCTGGACAGGCTGCAACGCGAGGGCATCATCTCCCCAGTGGAATTCAGCAAATGGGCCAGCCCGATTGTTCCAGTACTCAAAAAGTATGGCACGGTCAGGATTTGTGGCAATTATAAAGTAACTATTAATCGTTTCTCGCTACAGGACCAATACCCACGACCTAAGGCAGACGACCTATTTGCGACCTGGCAGGAGGCAAGACGTTCACCAAGCTCGACTTGACTTTGGCCTACATGATGCAGGAGCTGGAGGAGTCTTCGAAGGGCCTCACCTGCATCAACACGCACAAGGAACTGTTCATCTACAACAGATGCCCGTTTAGAATTCGGTCGGCTGCAGCGATCTTCCAGAGAAACATGGAGAGCCTACTCAAGTTGGTACCATGCATGGTGGTTTTTCAAGACGACATATTGGTCACGGGTCGGGACACCGTCGAGCACCTACAAAACCTGAAGGAGGTCCTCCAGTGATTGGATCGTGTAGGGCTGAGGCTGAAGCGGTCGAAATGCATCTTCATGGCAACAGAAGTGGAGTTTTTGAGGAGAAAGATCGCAGCGGACGGCATTCGGCCCACAGACACCAAGACAGAGGCTATCAGGAACGCGCCCAGGCCACAGAACGTCACAGAGCTGCAGTCGTTCCTGGGACTCCTCAATTATTTTGCTAACTTCCTACCGGGGTTAAGCACCCTCTTAGAGCCCCTTCATGTACTATTGCGTAAAGGTGAGAACTGGGTATGGGGAAAAAAACCAAGTAATTGCTTTTGAGAAAGCCAGAAACATTTTATGCTCCAACAAGCTGCTTGTATTGTATAACCCGTGTAAAAGACTTGTGCTAGCATGTGATGCATCGTCGTACGGAGTCGGGTGTGTATTCAACAAACTAACATTGCGGGGAAGTTGTAACCTGTCACCTATGCCTCCAGGAGCTTGTCTAAAACCGAGAGGGCCTACAGCATGATTGAGAAAGAGGCATTAGCATGTGTGTTCGGGGTAAAGAAAATGCATCAGTACCTGTTTGGCCTCAAATTTGAGCTGGAAACCGATCACAAGCCCCTCATATCCCTGTTCGCTGAAAACAAGGGGATAAATACTAATGCCTCAGCCCGCATACAAAGGTGGGCACTCGCGTTATCAGTGTATAACTATACCATCCGCCACAGTCCAGGCACCGAGAACTGTGCGGATACTCTCAGTCGGCTACCATTGCCCACCACGAGGGTGAAAATGGCACAGCCTGCAAACTTGTTGATGGTGGCGCAGCCCGCAGACTTGTTGATGGTCATGGAAACGTTTGAAAATGATAAATCACCTGTCACGGCCCACCAGATTAGGACTTGGACCAACCAGGATCCTCTGCTGTCCCTAGTAAAAAACTGTGTACTGCATGGGAGCTGGGCCAGCATCCCCGTTGAAATGCAAGAGATAATCAAGCCGTTCCAGCGGCGAAAGGATGAGCTGTCCATTCAGGCAGACTGCCTGTTGTGGGATAACCGTGTAGTGCTACCAAAAAAGGGCAGGGAGACGTTCATCTCAGATCTCCACAGCACACACCCGGGTATCGTAATGATGAAAGCGATAGCCAGATCCCACGTGTGGTGGCCTGGTATCGACTCTGACTTAGAGTCCTGTGTACAGCAATGCAGCGTGTGTGCTCAGTTGAGCAACGCGCCCAGAGAGGCACCACTAAGTTTGTGGTCCTGACCCTCCAGACCATGGTCGAGGATCCATGTCGACTATGCGGGCCCTTTTCTCGGTCCAATGGGCAGGCAGAGCGGGCAGTACAAACAATCAAACAGAGCCTCAAACGAGTCACAGAAGGCTCACTCCAAACCCGCCTGTCCCGAGTACTGCTCAGCTACCGCACGAGACCCCACTTGCTCACAGGGGTGCCATCGGCTGAGTTATTCATGAAAAGGAAATTTAAAACCAGACTCTCGCTGGTTCACCCCAACCTGCATGATCAGGTAGAGAGCAGGCGGCAGCAACAAAATGTAAACGATGGTCGTGCCACTGTGTCACTGGAAATTGATCGAATGACCCTGTGTATGTGCTAAACTATGGACATGGTCCCAAGTGGATCGCGGGCACGGTGATAGCTAAAGAAGGGAATCGGGTGTTTGTAGTCAAACTAGACAATGGACAAATTTGCAGCAAGCACCTGGACCAAACGAGTCTACGGTTCCCAGACTGCCCTGAACAACCCACAGCAGACACCACCTTTTTCGAGCCCACAACACACACCCAAAGGATCAACGCTGGACCAGGAAATCGAACTCATCAACGCTACAGGGCCAACAACACACCAGCTCAGCGAGGGCACAGCCAACACACCAGAACAGACATTTGTACCGAGGCGGTCCACCAGGGAAAGAAAGACTCTCGACCGCCTCACCTTGTAAATAGTTTTCACGTTGAGTTTTGGGGGGCAGTGATGTTGTGTATCTGTAAAGCATGCACTCCCATGTTCCGCCACCAGGGAGCTCATCCCCTGAAGTCCCAAGGGATCCCAGCATCCCTTGGGAGCACTGTATATAAGCCGGCCCCAAAGCCTGTTCCTCACTCTGGAGTGTCTTAATAAAGACTGAGGTCACTGTTACTTTAACCTCCCTGTGTGCAGTCTCATCTGTGTTAGGAACACAGTACACTGCATAACTAGAGTAAAGTCTGCACCAATTTTACTCGTTTGGGAGTGTAATGTTGCCAATAGTATTGTGATTGGAACCAGGCAACACCTATGCACTGGGCCTAACTAATTCTGATAGAGGGATATTGTGGCTGGGTTTTAGAATATGTGGCATGTAATTGCAAATTTGTGATAAAGTCCAGAATTATCCTTCTTTGGGCACAGTTCCACAGAACAGGACTTCTGTCTGCCCCTCCGATTCCACCCCAACGAAAAGTCATGGACCTGAAATATTAACTCTGTTTCTCGCTCCATAGACGCTGCCTGACCTGCTGAGTATTTCCAGAATTTTATGTTTTTATTTCAAATTTCCAGCATCCGCAGTATTTTGCTTTCGTACTTGCAGTAATGTGTTCCATATTCTAATAACTGCATGGAAAAATGTATTCCTCATTGTTACCATTTCATCAACCAGTAGAAATAACCTTTAACTATTTACCATCTCAAATCCTTTCATAATTTTGGGTACTTCTCATAGATTCTTTCTTGCCCTTCTCAGCTTCACTAGTTTTTCATGTTTCTTATCATAACTTTCATCCCTGCTATCAGGTTGCCCCTTTTCCATGGCTCCAATATCTTCTGTAATGGGATGCCCAAAACTGCACCTAGCACTTCAACTGTGGGCTAATCAATGTACAGGTTCATCACCACTGTGTTGCTTTTGTATCTAGTGCCTTGTCTGTAAAATCTAGAATATCATTTGTTCTGTTTTATGGCTTTTTGCAACTGCAGTCCTGCTCTAACTCTGTACTTTGATACCTCTTTGTTCCATTGAGATTTTTGGCATTTGCATTTTCTGCCCATTTCCCCAAAAGGTAATGCTCTACATTTATCTTTGTTGCATTATATTTGCGGCATATCTGTCTCCTCCCTTAATCTGTCTATATGCTCCTGCAGTCTGTTCTATTCTTCACAGCCATGTTCTCAATGTCATTGGCAAATTTTAATATTCTTCTCTGTATTCCTATGTTTAAATTATTTATGTGTACGGAGAACAAGAGATCCCAACGTGGATCCTTGGGGCACATGCATCTAGCCAATATAAGAAACATCTACTTATTGCTCTGCTATTTTTCCTTCAGCCAACCCTCCATCTATGCTGCCACGAATCATTTCTTTTAATACCATGAATCATAATCTTCATGTGTCGGTTATGTGGCACTTTATCACATTGTTTGAAAATCCAGATATATCACATGCAAGACATTCCCTTTGACTAGCCACAGTCATTTCCTCAAAACAAATCAGTGAAATTAGTCATGGTTGCTGATAGTACTTTGGTGACTGGTGCTCATGTGTGTGCTGAAGATAATTTGTTTCTCTTTCCTTTGTGAATGATGGGACATTTTGAGTAAATACTTGTATGTAGACTTATATGTACACTCACTATCCCTCCAGACCTGTTTCCAAACCTGCTCATCAATTTGTTGATAGGCCAAGCTGACCCTATCCTATGTATAAATCAACTTCGTTCCACCACTGGACCTCTGATTTTTACTTTAGACTTTCTCTTACTGTCTCCTCACTATTCTCTGTTTCTAACCAGAACATATCTATCCTAACCTTTGCCATGCTTCTGTAATCTGAATTTCCCAGTGTCTATTCACTTGCGCATTTGACTGCCGCTCCAGACTCGAACCTATTACTTCTGTTTCCCTTTTTCTTCTCTTTACTCTTCTTGGTCCCTTCTCTCCTGTTTCCTCACTTCCCTGTTACCCCCTTTCATTTCTCCATTCTTTGGTAGTTTGCCCCCGAAACCTCTACCTCAACCCTTCACAATTCCTCAACCTTGCTACTCCTGCCACTGTTCCCGGCTTAACTCCCTCTTGGATAAGCCCACAGCTTCCCTCTGTGCCTCTTGGCATTCTTTGAAGGGCTCATTGCTGGCTCTTTACAAAAAGCAACCCCAACTTCCCAGCCTACACTCGCATCGACCCATCCACCCAGCACGCCCCCTAACACCTAATCTTATCAACCTCCATCACCGCTCTTCGTATCTTCCTCCAGAATGTTTATTCACTTGTGAACAAAGCCCTTGGCATTCATGACCTTATTATGGTTGATTGAATTGACATCATGGCCTTGATGGAAACTTAACTCATGGGTGATGACACCTTGGGGCCGAAATTGGTGAAGGCCAAGGCCCACCCAAGTGCCGTCCAAAGGACCGCCGATGGCTGGCGAGGGACTGGGCGGTACTTTGCCTGGAGGATTCCTCTAAAAGAGGTGGCAGTACCGCCCGGCAGACAAACAATGGTTTACGCCGTCAATCTGGGCGGCAGCGGGCGGGAGCTCCCAATCTCGCCCAAGTGCCGCCGAGGATGGAGTCAGGCCCAGGGAGGGTGGAAGACCTGCAAATAAAAATCATAGGAAACAAAAAGAAAACACCGGAAAACCTTCAGTGGACCCCATCCAGGTAAGTTGCTTAAAAAAATGCTTTAAAATATTTTCACTAACCTTTTTTCCCTTGCTCGTACCTACTGTCGGTGTTAGAACAGCCTCCATGCAGCGGTCCTTCCCCCTGCTGGCGCCGACTCCCGCCGACTCCTGTCTGCACCAATCTGGCAGCTCAGCGGGCGGGAGGCCACTTACACTACTTGACTGCCAGAGGACGTCAGCAGGAGGTTCCCGGCAGTACTCCTCTCCTGTCCGCTCCAGCCCAAGTGGAAAATGGCGACAAGAGGAAAACGGTAATGAAACTCGGTAGCAGTCGGCGGCAGCAGGGGGCAGTGGGCGGTAAGACCACCAATATCGGGGCCAAAGGGTATTACTGAAGCCTCCCCATCCGGCTATACCTTTTACTACCTGCCCCACCCAAACCGCCACCTTGGTCTGCCTCCCTAATTTTCTGGCAGCTTCTCCTCCTTTGAGAACTTCGCCTTGTTCTGACACTCGCGCTCTCCTTCAAAATCCTCATTTTCTACCACCCATCCAAGCCACATGGCAAGTTTCTCACCATGATATCCTCACGACTTTCCTTGCTCAGGCTCTGTACTGAGAGACTTCTTATCTTTGGTGTGGCCTCTCTTCTCTGAATTCACTGCCCTGCTGCCCCCTCTTAACCTCTCCCTCCGACCCATAATCACGGCTAACCTCTCGAACGTGCCATCTCACATGGCCTCTCTATTTCCATCGTCTCAATCACAGACAAGGCCATCTCTGATCACTTTCTTGTATCCCTTACCATTCATTTCCCCCCCACCCCCCAACCCCACTTCCTTCTACATCCGCTCCTGTAAAAAAACTCTCCCCCAAGCCACTTACAACCACACGTTCAAACTCCTAACTGTCTTGGCCCTCCATTTGCCACAATACTTCTACAGCTACCAATCTGCTTAATCACATCCTCATCTCCACCTTAGATGCCCTTACCCCTTGTAAAACCATTACTCTCTCCCAACCTGGTCATTCCCTTTGCTATGGCTCCCATCTGTTGTTCCCGTAAGACCAAGGGATGCAGATTTGAATATTTATGTGTACAACTAGTTTAGCCAATGCTAGATCTGGCTGGACCATATCAAGTACTGTCGGGCTCTGCTTTCCTTTGCCAAAACTGCTCACTACTTCAAGATAACCCCCGGCTACTTTTGTCCCATACCAACTGTCTCCTTAAACCTCTCATCCCTGCCCCTTCCACCCTCACCTCCAACAAGAAGTGCAAGGAGCTCATGGACTTCTTTGTCACTAAGATTGAAACCATCTGTTCAGTTGAGGTGTTAATCTGTAAATCAAGGATTCTATATAACTGGAACAAATGGGAAGTTGTTCTGCCAGCCTTAAGGCTGGATTTTACTCTGCCTGGCGGTAATGAGGCAGATGGGTAGTTAAAATGGCAGATGCCATTCCTACACATACGCATGCACCTATCGCCATTCTAACTGCCTGGTATCGGGCAGCGTCCGGACCACTGCCTCAGGCAAGCATGGGCCTCATCAATATTAAACTGTCAGAATCCAATTATATAATTTGGATCTCGACACAACTTTAGCTGTCGATTGCAGCAGTGATTTCCATTGCAGAAGCTGCCAGTAAACCTGGCACCAAGCAGGATCATTGCCAGAATATGTTTACATTTTTACTTTTTGAAAGTTTCCTTGTGGGCTAGGTGGAATAGGAGTGCTCCTCCAGACTCCACAAGGAAGCCTTAGGCCTTCCCTGCCCTGGGCTTCTCTCCCCCAACTGAGATCACCTCCGGACTGCCTCATTTCTTACATTTGTGTCGGGGTCCATTCCCTTGGATCCCCAGCAGTGTTCTCCTGCTGCACAAAATCCCGCTCCTGCCTTCTTGTCATTTAGGAGAGAGTCCATGCTAGATGATGTTGCTGAGTCCTGGGAACTAAAATTGCCCGGACCTCACGACAAACCTGCCGTGGGCACTTCCTGGCCACTGCTCGCCCCACTCCCAAATTAACATCTGCCCTTTAAGCTTGGATTTGGTTGTATGTTTAACTGTTATAAAAAGAAAAAAGGAAGACTTACATTTATATAACGCCTTTCACGACCTCCGGATGTCCCAAAGTACTTTACAGCCAATGAAGCATGTTTGAAGTGTAGCCACTGTTGTACTGTTACCGCCACTAGTTAGTTCATTAAGCCAGAGCTGGTTTACAGTAATTGCCTGATGGTGCTTGTAAGAAAATAATCTGTACACAAACTTTACAAAGAAATGGTTGCAATTATATTGATCACTAACTCCTGAACAGAGTAACAAAAGGATTGTGCACCGGAGGAATGAGATGTATTTTAGATCTGAGGCGGTGTTGGAATGTTTTGACTGTGTCCTCAACCAGGGGATTGACATGGATTAAACTGTTAACTGCTCTTTTCACAAGATGACTAAGAATAAAAATTACACTTTCCATTTTACGAGATCATGTAGGCTGTGTCACTACGATTTTGAATTCTCTAGTCTCATTAACGGAACTACAATTATTTTAAAATATTCAGTCATACTGCCTTTTCCTGCTTTTTTCTTTTCTTGTGGGTGACCTGTATAACACAGATTTCAAACCGTATACAAAATCTACACTTAAACCCATTAAAAAAAGTCACTGTGCGTTTTCAGAAGACTGGAGATTGTACTGAGGTATGTTTGGTTTCTGCTAACTTTGTAATAATTCTTGAGGAGTAACTCGCAAAATGTAGGATTTCATCGAATGTGTAATGTGTTTCTTGTTTGGCTAGTTCTGATCCTGGGGTTTGTGTGGTGTAGAATTAGAACCAAAATATGTGAAAGTGTAGCAGAAACAGTTAAATGTTTCACATGGTAATTGAAACTTTGCTGTGCCCCCATCGTGTTTTTTGTAATGACACCTACAGTTCTTGCAGTGTGGGGGAGAGGGTTTACAAAAGCAACAGTAAACACTCTGCTTGAGCTGGCTCTAAACTACTTGTGTGTACTGTGTGGCGCTGCATACATAATAAATATTACAAATGACAGTGTCAACACTCAAATAACTAAATGAGCCCAGGAGATGCCAAAACATTCTCTGAGGTGCAAACGCTTGAGAATTCCCTTAACAGCTTGCATTACTGGTCCCATACTACTTGCAGCTGAAGAGATATGTAAATAGGAAAGGGTATTACACTTGAATACTTTTGAAAACCATGGTTGAGGAACTTGATGAAGGACAAAATTATGAGAATATATAAAATAATTTTGTTTCTGTGCGTTTTATCTTTTGCCCTTTGTATCTTCCTGCACCATTCAGTTGGGTAGATGTATGGACAGGCAGTTTGTACTAGGCATGTCAGTGGCACTTTGAAACGGACTCCAAATAGCTGTGCAAGAGCTGGTCCAGGGATAACGCTTCTCGCCCTCCTTCCCAGGAAAGGAAGTGGCAAATTGTTTTAAAAACTGTAGAGTTTTGTTATTTGTTAGGTTGTTTACGTTCTTCTGAAGTTGGTTTTTTTTGTGAAAATTCACAGAATTCATCCTAAGAAAGGCTAAAACGAGCACACAAAAACATTATAAACATTTTTAAAAGCAAAAGTAAAATTTTGAATTATACGCCCCAACGGCTCACTTTCTAAGTACAAGTTCCCAGTGTGAAGCTGAACCATCGAGTCTAGGAGGGATTCAAGGTCAATACTCAATCTGTTCTCAGTTAGCTAATCTCATTAAGATTGGTGGTACAGGTGTTAGATTCAACTCCAGCACCCCAGCTTAGAGAGAGGGAAATCAGCCAAGAATTCTGCTGGTGACTGCTAACCCTTGGCTCCTTCTGCTGCAGTTGCTGTTGTAAAGTGTCTGCAAGTTGGATATTGAGTGACGACAGGATTGGGTTTGGCTGTGATCCCCATGAATAAATAGCTTGTCGACCCACGCTGTCTAGGCTCAAACTTGAATAATGGTCATTTGCGAAAGTCTGGAGTCTTGCCTGCACCCATGGAACCATACCCAGCGGGATTAAGCATCTTCAGGGCAGGAGGAGAAAAATGAAAAGCAAATGAATGCAATGTATAGAATATTACACCTCCAAGGACAGGACTGCAATGTTCTGAGTCTGTCACAAGATGGTGCTGGAAAAATGTTCGTGACATGAAATCCTACACTGGAACATTATGGAGAAGCAATCCTTTGGCCTTGTCAAACACCAGCTTGCCAAGAGGGTTACAAGAGTCCGCACTGAGTTTGAGAGGTTTTGTTGTGAGAAGTTAGGCCAAGTAATCTGATATTTTCTTTATTTCACTCATCAATAATGTTGTACCTTTGTTTAAAAAGGGAGGAAGGGATAGACGGAGTAATTACAGGCCAGTCAGCCTAACCTCAGTGGTGGGAAAATTATTGGAAAAAATCCTGAGGGACAGGGTAAATCTTCATTTAGAAAGACATGGATTAATCAAGAACAGTCAGCATGGATTTGTTAAGGGAAGGTCATGTCTGACTAACTTGATTGAATGTTTTGAGGAGGTAACCAGGAGGGTTGAAGAGGGTACTGCGTATGATGTAGTCTATATGGATTTTAACAAAGCTTTTGATAAGGTCACACATGGCAGACTGGTCACGAAAGTAATAGCCCATGGAACCCAGGACAAAATAGCAAGTAGGATCCAAAATTGGCTGAGAGGCAGGAAACAAAGAGTAATAGTTGATGGATGTTTTTGTGACTGGAAGGCTGTATCCAGTGGGGTTCCACAGGGTTCAGTGCTGGGTCCCTTGCTTTTTGTGGCTATATCAATGACTTTGGCTTAAATGTTAGGGGTATGATTAAGAAGTTTGCAGATGACACTAAAATCGGCTGTGTGGTTGATAATGAAGATGAAAGCTGTGGACTGCAGCAAGATATCAATGTACTGGCCAGGTGGGCAGAACAGTGGCAAATGGAATTCAATCTGGATAAGTGTGAGGTAATGTATTTGGGGAGGCCTAACAAGGTAAGAGAATACTCATTAAATGGTACGACACTGAAAAGTGTAGAGGAACAAAGGGACCTTGGAGTGCAGGTCCACAGATCCCTGAAGGTAGCAGGCCAGGTAGATAAGGTGGTTAAGAAGGCATATGGAATACTTACTTTTATAAATCGAGACATGGAATACAAGAGCAGAGAGGTTATGCTTGAACTGTATAAAACACTGGTTAGGTCACAGCTGGAATACTGTGTGCAGTTCTGGTCACCACATTACAGAAAAGATGTGATTGCACTGGAAAGGGTGCAGAGGAGATTTACAAGAATGTTGCCTGGACTGGAGAATTTTGGCTGTGAGGAAAGTTTGGAAATGCTGGGTCTGTTTTCTTTGGAACAGAGGAGGCTGAGAGAATACCTGATTGAGGTGTACAAAATTCTGAGGGGCTAGATAGAGTGGATAGGAAGAGGCAGAGGGGTCAACAACCAGGGGGCATAGATTTAAAGTAATTTAAATTTAGAGGAGATATGAGGGAAATTTCTTCATCCAGAGGTGGTGGGGATCTGGAACTCACTGCCTGAAAGGGTGGTAGAGGCAGAAACCCTCACCACATTTAAAAGATACTTGGATGTGCACTTAATGTGCCGTAACCTACAGGGCGACGTGACCGAAATGGCCTCCTTCCGTGCTGTAAATTTCTATGATTCTATAACCATTTTCAGTTCAGATTTTAACCCTTTTTGTAAGTTTGTTCACACTTTGTCTCGGGTTGTGTAAAATGCATCAAATCTTTGGTCAGATTATAGCATTCTGGAAATCACATTTTGAAATAGCGTGTGGGAAAGGCATACCAGCAAACTGTGCCATCGAGCGATTGATGCAACTTCTTTTCAATGATCGTCTTGTATTGTGAGTTGACAATCTCAGCTGGGATATCGCAGGCAAACAGGGGCAGGGCACTTTACCCCTAAATGGCAACAAGAATGGACAGGTTAGCCACTCTGAGCCAACCTTGCATATCTTCAAGCAGTATTGTCCAAGGCCTGGGTGGGGATTGACTATCCGTCCAGTCAATTGGTACGTGCAACAACATATGGGAAAAAATAATTAACAAAGCAAAAGTTTTTTAAAAACTCGGTTTTATATTTTAACAGCTGTTTTAAGTCTGCTTACTGCAGTCCTGTGGTTGAAAAGTAAAATGTGACATTAATTTTAATTTTTATTATAAATCCTATATTTTAAAACAAACAAAAAATAGCATTCTCCAGCATTTTACATTTCCTGTGTGATGTAGCTGCATTCGGCCGCAGTTGTTATCTCAGTGTCTCATCGGCGTCCTTTACAAAACACAGCTCTGTGCGCAAAACGGTGAAGTCATTGTTAAATATTTTAGATCAATAAAAGCACATAAATTCTCTGTTACACAAAATGTTACTAATGATCAATGAGGAAAAATGGAAATGACCAGTGCAAAAATCCATGTTTTTAAATTAATAAACATACGTTCCACACACATACTGAAATGAATAATAAGGTTGCGACTGAACTAACAAAAGCAGTCATATACATTTTTGAGCAGTGTCAAATGAGAAAATGTTAAATATAGGCTCTGCATAAATATGAGAATAAGCACTATATATTCCTCTGTATGTAAAGTTTAACGAAAAAGTAGATGCAAATAAATAGGAAACGAGGCCTAGAGAAAATGGTAACAGAATTTTCTTTTCTTTTTGCAGCTAGTCCGAGGCTTGCTCCCACTGCTAAAATGTGTTGACAAAAATAAGTAGAAAATTGCACTGCATAATGCATAATGTATGATTTCATCAGCAATGCTTGTTTATTTTCAGAATGAAAAATGTGATGGTTTTTAAATTATTACTTGTCACTTTTTGGCCTGAATTGTTTAAGGGTTGTGTAATTCTGCAGCAGTGCTGGAAAAAAATGCCACAGTTTCCTGGAAGAGTAGGGCAATTTGCATTATCTGCTAAATGAACTTTTTCACCTATCAAAGCACTGTTGCTTGAGTGAAGTTCCGTGTTACCTCAGAGGCCTGATTTCATAGTCGGGCCAGATTGATGGGATGACAGTCAACTCTGTCTGTTGCCTCTGTTGCCTGTAAAGGTCTTCCCTGATGGATTTGATTCAGTCTCAAATCAGCGAGTACAAGTCTATAGCTGAAAACCATCCACAATCTGGTACTAAATTGCAGGCTCACACCGACAAGTATGACTAGTGTGAACAATTGAAAAATTTGTATTAGTACTTCTTCTCTGAGGTTGGAGTTAAGGGATATTGTTGGGGTAGTGTAGAGGGAGCTTTAAATTGAGCATGTGGCCATGCTATATTCAATGATGACCGGGGGGGAAGGGGGGGGGCAGTGCTGTGCAATGTGGTCAGGTTGGTGGAGGACCTTAGTCTTATGGATGTTTAGTGTAAGACCCATGCTTTTGTGTGCCTCGGTGACGATGTTGATGATGGCTTGGAGTTCAGCTTCTGAATGTGCGCAGATGCAAGCGTTGTCCATGTACTGTAGTTCGATGACAGAGGATGGGGCGGTCTTGGAACTAGCCTGGAGACGATGAACGGCACACAGCACTGCCCCCCGGTCATCAAAACCCACAGCGCGGCCTTGGACAACATGGACCATTTTCCATATCTCGGGAGCCTATTATCAGCAAGGGCAGACATCGACGACGAGGTCCAACACCGCCTCCAGTGTGCCAGCACAGCCTTCGGTCGCCTGAGGAAGAGAGTGTGTGAAGATCAGGACCTTAAATCTGGCACCAAGCTTATGGTCTAGAGGGCAGTAGTGATACCAGCCCTCCTATATGGCTCAGTGACGTGGATCATATACAGTAGACACCTCAAAGCGCTGGAGAAATATCACCAGCGCTGCCTCCGCAAGATCCTGCAAACCCACTGGGAGGATAGACGCACCAATGCCAGTGTTTTCGATCAGGCCAACATCCCCAGCATCGAAGCACTGACCACATTCGACCAGCTCCATTGGTCGGACCACATAGTCCGCATGCACGACACGAGACTCCTAAAGCAAGCGCTCTACTTGGAACTCCTACACGGCAAGCGAGCCCCAGGTGAGCAGAGAAAACATTTCAAGGACACCCTCAAAGCCTCCTTGATAAAGTGCAACATCTCTACCAACACCTGGGAGTCCCTGGCCTAAGACTGCCCTAAGTGGAGGAAGAGCATCCGGGAGGGCGCTGAGCACCTCGAGTCTCATCGCCGAGAGCATGCGGAAACTAAGCGCAGACAGCGGAAGGAGCGTGCGGCAAACCAGATTCCCCACCCATCCTTTCCTTCAACCATTGACTGTCCCACCTGTTACAGAGACAGTAATTCCCATATTGGGCTGTACAGTCTTTACACTTTTAGAGTGGAAGCAAATCTTCCTCGATTTCGAGGGACTGCCTATGATGATGATGATCATCAGCAGAAAATGTCAGTACTCCAGTTCTGATTTCATCCCGAAGCAACCTCTTTATTGTCCCTGTTTGGTTTTGGACTTCATAAAAGGTGGCGACTTAGTACGTCTAATGGAATTTCTCGAAATGTAATTTAACAAAATATGTACAACTACTGAAATTTGAAAAGCGACGTGTTTATAAGATTTTGTAATTGATTTCAGGGTAAATGATGAAATATAAGAATTACTCATTAGTGATGTGTATCTCATGGCTCACTGCTCTAGCACTCATTTCATAAGCTAAGGGCCTGTTAATGCCCTGCTTGTTAATCAGGTGTAAACAATCAGAAAATCTACCATGTGCTGCTTTTTCATCAGTTCCTAATGCTGGTGATTGTATACTTAGAACACAGGAAAAAAGGATGTTCTACAAAAAATGTTATGTTGCCTTTCTCTCTCGCTCTCTTTTTTTCCACAATCTCGTCAACCATGGTGAGACTGGGATGGCCGAGGTACGTGTTGTGTGGCGAAATTGTTCCTCGCTCCAGCCCGCACTGAGTGAAGAATCTTCCGTTGACGGGCTTGTTAGTTCACCCTGCGAGCTTCTTGGCCAATTAAAAAGAAGCGGGCCTAATGATGTCATTTGATGACATGTCATCAGCTGATTTTCTTAAAGGGATCATACCCACATTGATTTTTATAGTTCAGTCAGTGTTCTGCAGCTTTGAGGTGTTGCAAACACTGACAAACACTGCACATAGTTGCACAGCTGCACCCAGGCTCTCCCATGACTCCTTCCAGATGCTTATGAAGGGAGTCACAGCACACAGGGAGGTTCTCTTTTCCAATGGGCGGAAGTGATTTGTAGTGAATGGCGAGACATAAGGGTACCCCGCGCAATGGTGATGAGTATGAAAGGAATGGTTTGGTCATTGCAGGGATGCTTTATGGAGCTGGTGTGGGGTGGTACCAACTTGGCGCATCATGTGGCAGCCAGGGTGTACAGTGTCAAGTGAAGTGAATGTGGCCATGGTGAGGCCATCCCTGGTGTCCTGGGCAGCAATGTGGTCGGGTGTTGATGCCCTGTTCCTGTGCAGCATTAGGTGATTACAGAGAAGTTTGGTGGTGATGCTGATGTGTTTAGTGATGTTGGTGTTGGGACTGATCATGGTGGGATTCCGAGGACCAAGGTGAGATTTTCTCAAGGGCACTGATGCTGCTGGAATAGATGGCAGCTGACAGTTGCAATGACAGAAGCGATCTGTCAATGGTGAGAGAGGTTGCTCCAAGGAGGTGACAGTGGATAGAGAGTTCACTGCAGACACTTCCAAACTGCATACAGCTCAAAAGCATCTTCCAACACCTGAAGGCTTCAGCCTCTGAGATTGGAAAGTGAACAGCTGTGAAGTGGTAGCTTTTATACCACTTCTGCAGCTGTCAACTAGTCAAAGCAAAGGAGAATCATTGAAAACCCGACACACTTACCTGACATGAAGGCCGAGCGACGGGAAGCTGCTGAAAAACTTGGAAAAATGGTAAGTACCTGGTAAAATTATTTTTAAATACCTCCTAAACTACCTCTTAATGACATTAATTGGCTGGCCCGCTGCTAGGTGTCGGGTGTGTGAACCACAGCCAGACCCGACACTTTGGAAACTGACAAGGAGGTGGGTTCAGAGCAGGATCCTGCCCCGCTGTCAATCTCGGCCATTTTGACAGTGGGCCTGCCTCCAAACCATCACTCGCAGGGCTGGTAAGATTCCGGCCTCTTTCTCTCTGTTTCTCTCTTCCTCATCATAGAAACATAGAAATGAGGTGCAGGAGCAGGCCATTCGGCCCTTCAAGCCTGCACCGCCATTCAATAAAATCATGGCTGATGATTCAACCTCAGTACCCATATATAAATACAATGTTCCCTGATCAGGAATCAAACTCAGGCCGCGGGGGTGTAAGCGCCAAATCCTAATCACTAGACTACCAGGGAAGCTGCACAGGAGTCAGTATACTATGGTTAGAAACATTTATTTGATGTGATTCCATCAAATCAGCCACAATGAAATTATTTGAATTAGCAGACTATTAGAGCATGAGCATTTTTTTAAAACAAATCAAAAGTCACAAGCTAAAAAAACTGGCTATTGAGACTGGAACGATTATTCAGTAAAAGTCTATAATTGTCAGTTGTGAACACTTATTGTTGAGGAGGAATTCATCCAGTAAGTGAACTTAGACGTTTTCAGGGACTATCTTGGATCAAAACGAATTGATGCTTCAGGATGGAGCTGTGCATAGCAGGGAGAAGTGTCACATGGTCATGCCTCCAAGATTGTGATAGCATGTCGGCACGAATGGATGTCATCCTGTTGTGTGGTTTTCTCAGAGAACATGGTCCAGTGTTGTGTGGAGGCTGAAGAAGATCCTACAAGGAAGGCAATTGGCCTACATCAATTAAAAAATTTGTAACATAAAATCTGCTTACGTGGCACAATTTGTGATAGCCAATATTAGTAATGTGCAAAAATAGTATCGCATATGTCAACATAGAGGCAACACATTGTATGAAATAAAAAGCTGTTCCTCATTGGTAGACATTGGGGGCAAAATTTAGTACCGCTTGGTTTGGGGACGGTATCTGCCAAGAGGTGGGACTTCTTGCGCCTGGCACAGAAGTCCTGCCCCGGCAACGAAATTGGGATTACCACCCCCGAGAAGAAGTGGAGCGCAATGTTGCATGCACCACTTCCTCTTGGGGGGCGGGGACTGGGGCGCTAACCGCGATAATTTTCCAGCACTACGCGGAGCGTCCCGTAGCGCTGGCAGGAGCACAGGGCCCTCCCCTTCCATTAAAGATGAGGGAACGCTGCTGACCCTGCACCACTTCACCACCGGAGAGCGGGGTGCCGTGGCAGCACAGAAGCGGAGTGCCGGGCTGCAATATCGCTGCAAGGACCCCGCGAATTGGAAAAGGCAAGGCCATTTTTAAAAAAGTGCGCACTGCACCTCCCCTTTAATTTTTGCCCCACGTAGGCCTCATGAGGCGCTACCGAATTTTCTCTCCGGGAAGAAAACAGGTCGTTGCGCACGGTGATGACGTTGTGATTGCTGCACAGCGGTCCGTGCGCTACATGGCAGGAGTGTGGCGCTACTGATTTGCACCTCCTCTAACCCCCATGGAATTTTGCGGGAGACGGTAGCGGCCCTATGCCTCGGGTGCTAACCTGAGGCACAAACAAGACAAATTTCTCCCCCACGGTTTCCTAATATATCCCCAGTTTCTCCTTTGCTATAACATGAGCTAACAGCATGGCTTATTGAGGATAAACAATATAGATTACATCTTGTTGCATTAACATGTGAAGACAGCAATGTAGTGCCATGCAACACAAAGATTTACAATTTGTTGTATACTGTGCATCGGAATGAAACCAGGTATATTGGTTAAAATCCTTTAATGATTAAATTGCCTCGTATCTTTTATTGATCAGTTTGTTTAGTAAATTTGTAAATCTGTAAAGTGCTTGAGACAATTCAGTCAATGAGGCTACTCTATTGTTGCAAGGTGCAGCATCTTTGAGATAGCAGACTATTCTTCTGATGTGACATTCTAGGTTTTTGAGGTTGATAGAGCACCTTTATGTCCTTTGAAAAAAAAGTTAAATTATACAATGATTTAGCCTTGTGACTCCCCAGGTGGCACTGCGAGTTTATCCAACGATTAGCTGAGCCACATAGGCCAGCAAAGTTGAATCCCCAGTTTAATGCGTATTCTGCTAGAATCATTCACTATCACAGCACAGACATAGGAATTCAGCCTAACATTTCCTTTGAATACCACCTGATTTTTGGGTACAATTACATAAGAACATAAGCACATAAGAAATAGAAGCAGGAGTAGGTCATTCGACCCTTCGAGCCTACTCCGCCATTCAATAAGATCATGGCTGATCTTCCACCTTAACTCTACCTTGCCGCACTGTCTTGAATATACTTCAATGACTCAGCCTCCACAGTCCTCTCGAATAGAGAATTCCAAAGATTCACAAAGGCTCTTGCCGCCGAAGGTGGAGTTGGGCCCATGGAGGGTCGAAGACCTGCAAATAAAAATGATTGGATAAAAAATTACCTGGAAGACCTTCAGACTCATTAAGATAAGTCACTGTGAAAAATAATGTATTAAAACGTTCACTAGCCTCTCACCACGCTCTCTCCCCTCCATTAAAGGGGAGAGAATTGTGCATTTATTAGCTTCGGCCACTGGGCCACAGGGCCACCGGGGAGGGTTTTGGCCGAGCCAGCGGCCTGGCACCCAAGAGGAAGTCAGCCAGCAAAAATAACAACATGGCGGCCGTGGCAGTGGACCCTCCCCTTGAATGGCCGCTCTGCTGCCGCGCTGCACACAGGCAGGAGAAGGTGCATCGACAGAGAAAGCTGTCGGGGGCACCGCGCGTCGGGGCAATGATTTTTTGACTTGAATTTGCGTCGGAGTATTCTGGAGGTGTAAGAGAGCGGCGGTGCGCGTTTTGATGACGCATTTGCGGCGGTCGGCAACAGCAGGGTGGAAGATGGAACAGGCCGAAAAATCTCCGAGCTAAACTTGGGTTGGGGCAGCCCATTGACTGCAACACTGCGGCCACTCAATTCCGCCGCATGGCCACTGCAAAACGGTGGTATAGGGCCTTATAGGGACCCTGAATTTCAGCCCCTTTATCTTGCGTAACAACCTTTTATGTGGCACCTTATCGAATGTAAATATTACATAATAAGAATATAAAAGAGAAGGTGGGGAACGTTAGTTGTGAGAGACCAGCACCTTGCAGCTGTTACAGTGTTGAGCTCTTGTGGCCTGTCATGAAACTGCTGCTTCAGTACGAACTAAGCTGTTTCATGAGTTGAAGTGATGCTTCGGAATACTTGGACCTAAATCTTGACTGCAGCTGTAAGCATAAGCTTGGGCGAAAGTGCGTTTTGTGTTTTATTGCGGGGATAGTACAGTGGAGTATGCCAACCCTTTGAGGAATACAGTAGAATTTCAGCACTAAAATAAGAAAACATTGCTAATTTTATTTTTCGTCTATTCATAGTATGTAATCAGTTTTATTTCCCTATTTCTACTTTAATATCGTTCGTCAAAAATGCACAACTATATATTGTACAGATCTTGTGTGAAAGGAGAGAGGGATATGTGAAGTTCCAGTGATTTAGAAAATACTCTGTGGTAACATTTCTGATCTGTTTTTAAACATTAAATACATATGTCTATGATAGTTATTTGTCAAAAATATTTAAATTTAGGTGGAAAGTGAAAATGTTGAACCTAACCAATGCAGTAAACAACAAGGCTGAGTTTCTCAGTTTCTAGTTACCTCAGAAACTTTCAGGTAAAAGTGGTTTAATTTGAGGTAAAAATAAACATCAAGAATTAATTTATTACAAAAGATAAATGAGTAGCTCAGTTAAACATTATGAGACTACATGTGGGAATTGGAGCATGCAGAACATTTCTCTTACTATTTGTATAAATATTAGTCATTGTTGTAAATACCCAGTTTCATTTTCTAATTGATGGTGTTAAGCACAAATGCAGAGAGAAAAAAATTCCCAAACATGTTTTCTCTTAAAATAAAATATAAAGAGGTGTTTGGAGCACCAAATGCAATGTACTCAGAGTGGTGGGATACAAATTGCAATCTTACAGCTTTGCTGAGTTCCTAGAAACAGCTGGACAACTGTGGGAACATACTCTACAGGAAGCACATGCAAGTCAGAAGGAGAATCATCACTAGGGCCTGCTCCATTCCAGCCTCCAGCCTCAGTTCTATCATCCTCCCTGGCTGCCAACTTGAGTTAAGCCGATATGTGCAGAACCTTGCTGCACTCTTCAACCCCAAGCTCACATTCCTTTCCCACATCCAATTCATTACCAAGCCGTTGTATGAAACATAAGAAACATAAGAAATAGGAACAGGAGTAGGCCACATGGCCCCTCAAGCCTGCTCCGCCATTCAATACAATCATGCCTGATCTGATCATGGACTCCGCTCCACTTCTCCGCCCACTCCCCTTATCCCCTTATCGTTTAAGAAACTGTCTATTTCTGTCTTAAATTTATTCAATGTCCCCAGCTTCCACAGCTCTCTGAGGCAGCGAATTCCACAGATTTACAACCCTCTGGGAGAAGAAATTTCTCCTCATCTCAGTTTTAAATGGGCGGCCCCTTATTCTAAGATTATGCCCTCTAGTTCTAGTCTCCCCTATCAGTGGAAACATCCTCTCTGCATCCACCTTATCAAGCCCCCTCATAATCTTATATGTTTCAATAAGATCACCTTTTATTCTTCTGAATTCCAATGAGTAGAGGCCCAACCAACTCAACCTTTCCTCATAAGTCAACCCCCTCATCCCCGGAATCAACCTAGTCAACCTTCTCTGCAGTATTCCAGGTGTGGCCTCACCAATACCGTGTATAACTGTAGCAAGACTTCCCTGCTTTTATACTCCATCCCCTTTGAAATAAAGGCCAAGATATCATTGGCCTTCCTGATCAATTGCTGTACCTGCATACTAACCTTTTGTGTTTCATGCACAAGTACCCCCAGGTCCCGCTGTACTGCAGCACTTTGCAATCTTTCTCCATTCAAATAATAACTTGCCAAAGTGCATGACCTCACACTTTCCATCTGCCAAATTTTTGCCCACTCACTTAGCCTGTCTATGTCCTTTTGCAGATTTTTTGTGTCCACCTCACACATTGCTTTTCCTCCCATCTTTGTATCATCAGCAAACTTGGCTACGTTACACTCAGTCCCTTCTTCCAAATGGTTAATATAGATTGTAAATAGTTGGGGTCCCAGCACAGATCCATGCGGCACCCCACTAGTTACTGGTTGCCAGAAAATGAACCATTTATCCTGACTCTCTGTTCTCTGTTAGCTAGCCAATCCTCTATCCATGTTAATATATTACCTCATTACCTCTGCTCTGTTCTTCTGCCTCTGCTCCTATCTTCCCCCACACTATTGCCAAAATACCAAGCCATGCCTTTTTCACCATGAGGTTTGAATCTTCCAATGTTATCTTTACGGGCCTCCCCACTTCCATCCTCGAGAAAGTAAGCCATCCAGATCACTAAGGCTCGTATCCACCTGCGCAAATGTTCCCACCCCTAGCAATCCTGTTCTTGCCAGTAACCTGCAGTACCCCAGTAAATTGATTTTAAGATCCTAATCCTAGTCTCTATGCCCTCAATGCACCTTACCTTAGAAATCTTCAATTTCACACTCCCATGCATGCTCTCTGCACCTCCAACACAAGCTTACTTCTTGTCTCACAGTCCCTCTACTCTATCATTGGTCACTGCTCCTTCAGCCATTTTGCCCCTGCCTTTTGGAATTCTCTCTCACAGCACATTCTGTTGTCATCTCCCTCCCTGCTTTCAGAAGCCTGCTTAAAGCCATTTTCTTCAATTGTGCTCTGGTGCCTCAATTCCTCTTCCCCTTTACTCCTTCTTGCTTGGTTTTCAGTCTGTTCACTGCCCTGTAAAGTGCCCTGAGACTGCTCTATGTATGTGAGAAATGCTGTGGAAATGTAGATTGTTATATAATAGAGAATACACAGCATGAAGTGGAATCTAAAGAAGGGGTTCAGATGGTTAAACAAGGGGGTGCAGTAGTGTAGTGGTTATGTCACTGGACCATGAAGCTGTCAGATTGTTTGCAGGAAGAATGTTCCCGATGTTGGGGAAGTCCAGAACCAGGGGACACAGTCTAAGGATAAGGGGTAAGCCATTTAGGACTGAGATGAGGAGAAACTTCTTCACTCAGAGTTGTTAACCTGTGGAATTCCCTACCGCAGAGAGTTGTTGATGCCAGTTCATTGGATATATTCAAGAGGGAGTTAGATATGGCCCTTACGGCTAAAGGGATCAAGGGGTATGGAGAGAAAGCAGGAAAGGGGTACTGAGGGAATGATCGGCCATGATCTTATTGAATGGTGGTGCAGGCTCAAAGGGCCGAATGGCCTACTCCTGCACCTATTTTTATGTTTCTATGTAAAAACTGAACTGGTTCTCTAATGTCCTTTCGGGAGAGAAACCTGTGTCTTTACCCAGTCTGGCCTATATGTGGCTCCAGTCTCACATTAATGTGGTTGGCTCTTAACTGCCCTCTAACATGGCCTAGCATGACACAGTATTCAACCTGGTCAGCTAGGGATGAGCAATAAATGCTGGCCTTTCCACTGATACCCACATCCTGAAAACGATTTTTTAAAATTAAGAGTTATTTCGGTAATAATGTAATATCCAAGAGTCAGTTGCAGGTTGTAAATGGACAAAGGCTTTGAAGGCATCATACTTAGATTTTTCAGGATAGTAATCTGAAATATTTAAGTATGATGTTATCTGCATCATGAGATTCGATTGGAACTTTGAAACCGTTCTAAATTGTGTATCATTTATTATAATGTAATATATAGTTTATAGGAGTGAATTACTCAGTTATTGATCCTTTTGTTGGCAATGGTTGTCATGGCCCTTAGGTTTTGCACTAAATTATTTTTTCTCTTTAATGCTTTATGCAATAATATAAAGCTTTAAAATGAGGCTGCACAATTAAAGGGGCTGTTGCATTTCATGTGAAAAAATCCTGTTTCAGCTCCTCTCCAGTGAAGTTACTGAAATGAATCTTTTGGAAAACCATTGCCCTAAGTTATTTGTCAGCATGCTCTGTGCTTTGCTGCTGTAAGGCCCCAAGTGAAATATTTGGGCACACCTGATTCAGGTTGTGGTAACCTCAGCAGCTTGGGTGAGTATTTGTCTGATTGTATAGACAGACAAGCACTTGAACTCGGCTTGCCACTTCCTCACAACTGCTCAGCTGAGATAAATAATTCAACATGGAGTGAATCACGGTACAAGCTACCGACGTTCCCTCTTTTTTTAGTAAATGTTCAATTAAGTAAAATTTTTTCTTAAAGCATGGATAAGATTAGAGTGCAATGATGCCACTGAATCATGAAGCGTATCATTGTCTACGTCTCTTACGTTCCTGGTGAAATGATACGCAAGTGACTTGCCTAGGCTAATGCTTGCCCTTTAACTACATTCTGCGATATCATCAGATACAGCAAAGCCTTTACCTCAACTAATTTTTGAATTTAAACAAAACAAATAAAATCAGTTCATCATCTTGTATACTATTAAGTCGTGGGTGTCCTTTCAAATCCTTATTGTAAATGTTGTTAATCTAATAGAGTATGTTGTATTGGAATTACAAGTAATGCATTTACAACGTGCCTTGGAAGATAAGGGCACTACATCGCAAATGGATTAAAAACTTGCTCCAAAAATATACAACTGATGAAATTTGTTTAAAGAAATTTAATGAAATTGCTGCAGCAAAGTGGTTCTGAAAACAGTTAAATTAAATATACTGAGAAACAGGCAATTTGCCTCCATTGAAGGAAATTTGTTGTATGATGTTATAATGTAAGTAGTCATATAACTGCCACTTACTGGCTTCTTTCTAATTATACAATCAATGTTACACCTGTGACATTTCTTCTGTACTTGCATCTGACTCTGTCAGTCTTACTTACATATAACGTAATATGTCTTACCACGAGCTCCAACACCCGGCTTTCAAATAAAATGAACATTTTACAGTTCTAAGACTGTCTAGAATCATTTGGGACCTTGTTTGGAAAAGTTGCATAGATGATGTTTGCATACAGCTGGGAGCAGCACACTTGTGAGGTGTTGACTGTTGCAATGACCTGTTACAGCATATGTAATCTTTTGAGATTTGTGATCTGTATTCAGGAACAGAGGTGAGAAACTCTAGAGCAAGTAGGATAGTTCTTGTCTGGGAACAAAGGTTTTGTGGTCAGAGCTGTGCAAATATTTGGCAGATCTGTTTTTCACTGGTAGACCCCAAAACATTAAGATTATCTGTAAAAGATTGTTGAATCATGGAAGCATAGAATCATAGGGGTAGAAATTCAGCACCGCCCGAAACTGGGTCGCACCTACCGCTTCTGATGTGTTTTCACCGCCACTCTGGATGAGATGGTCTCCTGTGCAAAATTCAGCTCTTTATCATTTTTTTGGAGTGGACCGGAAGTCGGTCATAATGGGGGCGGTAGTGCAGCGGTAAGCACTCTCGAGGGGTGGAAGTGGAGGCGGGCAGAGTCTCCGCCGCTGTCAGTCATCAGCCTGGTGCTAATGACGTCACGATGCGTGTGCGTCACCACGTCTCACCCCTTCACTTAAAGAGGAGAGCTGCTGCGAGCTCTGCGATTATTTTTGTTAGGCCCACTGGGCCACCAGGAAGGGTTTTGGCCAGGCCAGCGGTCTGGCACCCAAGAAGGGGTGCCAGGCTGCCTTTTGGCGGCCCGGTCGAACCCGGAGGCATAATTGTCGGGCTGACCTGGCAGTCGGCCGACAAAAAAAAAATGGTGGCCGCAGTGTGCCCTCCCCTTAAATGGCCACCGCGCAGCCATGTCGTACACACTGAAAACACAGTGCACCGACAGAAAAAGCTGTCGGGGGCACCACTCGGCAGCCCGAAGATATTTGTAGTTGAATTTGGATGGAGGTGCAGGAGATCGGCGGTGCACCCTTTGATGACACATGAGGGTTCGGCAGCAGCGGGGCAAAAAGCACCGAGGTGAATTTCGCTGGCGGTGGCCATTGGACCACAAATCAGGCCACTCGACTGCACCACTTGGCCGCCGGACTGGCAGTAAGAGGCCTTTTCGGGAAGCCCTAAGGGGCCGAAATTCAGGTCCGCCAGAAAGCTGGCGCACCTCACAACTTTTTCAACCCATTACCACCAAAATGTTTGCGGCGGGCCCCCGATCTAAATTCAGCGGGGGAAAAAAATGCATCCTGCGCTAATGAGTGGCTGTAAAGGGCAGTTTGCAGCGGTGTGGGTGTCTTGATTGCAGCGGGATCACCACGGAGAAATTCAGCATGGAGCTAATGTAGAGATAACAAGTCAGCTGCTCCCCGGCCTTCGAAAGGCCAGGGTTTGCAGCTAGGCCCTGAGGGGGGAAAGAGTTGAATTACAGGATTGCTGATGCTGGTGAACCAAGGAGGGCAAGCCGTTTTACCGACGCTGAGCTGGAGATCCGCATGCAGGATTTCGTGGGCAGGAAGAAAATAATTTATCCCGACGTGGGGAGACCAAGTCGAGAATGCATGGAGGGAGATTGCAAGGGAAGTTTCAGGCACCTGCATTCATAACAGGATGCCAACACAGTGCAGAAAACGCCTGAATTATATAATCCGTCTTATGAAAGTGAGTACCTGTTTCACTATCTGCTGATCTGCATCTGCGAGCCTCTCCTTCAACATTCTCTTATTTCCCTTCCTCACTGTTTAGTCACTGAAACATCATGTCATAGTTGACGCCTATATATATGTGTGTTCTCACAATGGAGGCTCCATTTCATCTCACACTTACAACTGCATGTCACGGACAAACACGTGCACTCATTTCTGATGTGTCATCACAGTGGTATTCACCAACCATTCTTTGTTTTGCAGGTCAAACTGGCTCACAACAGAATGGAGCTAAGGAGGACCGGTGGTGACGAGGCAGACAACCAGGTCCTCACACCCCTGGAGGAGAGGGTTGAGGCGCTCGTGGGCGGTTATAGTGACTTCCCTGTGGGCCAGAGTACTGCTGACACCGATGTGGGTAAGTGAAGGCCCTCCTTTAATGCGCTCTCTCCTTGAATGCGCCAGTGCCAACTGTGACTTTCCTTCTGGAAGTCTGCTAGTTGCAGGCTCCATGCATCAATCCCCCACCTCCCCCTCACAGCAGCCCTTCTCCCATTTATGCTTGCAGATGCCCCCTGTGGCCTGCGGTACTGGCGATGCTAATGTGGGCATCATGGGTAAGTGAGGCGGTCCTTTAATGTGCTCTCTACCTGAATGTGCCAGCGCCTACTGTGCCTTTCCTTGCAAAAGTCTGTTAGTTGCAGCCTCCATGTATCCCCCTCACGGCAGCCTTTCTCCCATTTATGCTTGCAGATGAGAGACCAAGTGACAGCACACCCAGCACAATGCATACTGGAGAGACCTCGCAGAGGAGCTGGAGGCCTCGATCAGACACTTCTGCACATAAATGCATTCATCTCAAGTAGCAGTAGTAGGGCATTGAGGGGTCAAGCACTGGTGACAGTCTGGGGAGTACTGCATCACTCGTGTAGTGTATGTAGGCACCTTTAGTAATGACTCCACGAGGCAGGGTATGATACTTAAACTGTGTAGACATGTAGTCCTTTATTTGCAGCTCCTGAGTCGACAACAAGCTGTGAGTTCCCTTTTATACTGGGTTACCTGCCATGTGCAGGCAACCCCTAGGTCTCCAGCAGCAGCACCCTCTGGTGTACCGGTAAGGTGTGTACAGTATAAGGGTACATTCAATGTGGCGTAACAGTGTTACAGACATCACATAGTAAACAGGCATGCATACACAACAATACTCCCCCCTGAGCATTTTTCATATCCTAGTTGTCCTGCCCAGGGGAGGTGATCAGTGGTGGGCTATGGGAGGTTGTGCTGAGAGTTGTGTGGTTGCCAGGTGTGACCCCTGTGCTTGAGGCTGGCCTCGTACGTTTCCCCTCCCTCACACACAGACCAAGTGGGTGTCACTGTTGTGGGATCCCTCGGGGAGGTAGCCACGGCAGCAGTGGGTGGTGTGTATAGACTGTGATGTGGGTAGTTATGGGGTGGTGGGCAGGGCCACAAGACTGGGTGGGCTCCTTGTTCACCAATTGGGATGAGGGTCAGGTCATCCCAGGGTTTGCCAGGGAAGCTGGAGGGTATTGGCCTCATGCTCCTGGTGTTGGCCCTGGTAGCCAGGGGCTGTAGGTGCAGGTTGCCATTGGTGGTGGCTGGGCTGCCCATTGACCACTGTCCCTGTAGTGGGTCTGCTTCCATTGATTGTGTGTGTGTCCTGCAAGGGGTATCACATTCATTCCAAAGGTCCAGGCTACATGGTCAGGTAGCCTGCTGGACCTAGGGGTCTCCCACAGGGGGATTCCATTGGCATCAGCATGGTCCCTGTAGGACCCAATGTCCTTTGGCAGTGTCCTACCGGTATACATGACACCTTGGCTCTGATCACACATAGTCGAGCCTGCATTATACATTCTAGGACTTGCATCACTTCTGGGTGTCCTGGTTTCAACAGACATGGTTACATTAGGCATTTCACATTCCTTATTATTATTGTTAAGCATAATAAACTTGTTCTTAACCTTACTGACTCCTGCATTCATCTCATTAGTCACATTAGTTAAACCAGCATCACAATTCATGGTTACATTGCATACATTTTCATACTTGCACCCTTTAATTGCATCTTTAGCTTTAAAGTCCATGTACTCAAATAGTTGAAACTTACCCTTTAAATTTTTTTGATTATCAGTCTCCTTTAAGGGAGCCTTCAAATCGATGTCACAGGTAGGCAGGTGTATCATTTGAGAGTGGGCAATTCCGTGTGAAGGCACTCATTGGGATGGCCATGGAAAATAGGAGCTGCAGGGTCATGTGGGGATGAGATTATGTGAATCGAGCAGCAATGAGACGTGTCTGCACTTCCCTTGCAGGGTTGCGATGGCGATGACGCCTCTTGGCTGGGTGGCGACGGGGATCCTCCTCCTCCTGTGCCTCCTCCTCCTCAGGTGATCCTGCTGGCTTGACCTCCATCGGCTGGCCCCTCATGATGGCCAGGTTGTGCAGCATGCAGCAGACCACCACGAATATGGAGACCTGTTGAGGAGAGTACTGCAAGGCGCCATTAGACCTGTCCAGGCAACGGGACCTCTGCTTGAGCATCCCAATGCAGTGCTCGATGATGCACCTGGTGCCAGAATGCGCATCATTGTAGGCATGCTCGGCCACTGTCCTGGGGTTCCATAGTGGAGTCTGCAGCCAAGTGAACAGGGGATATCCCTTGTTGCCAAGCAGCCATCCACAATCCTGTTCACAATCCGGTGAAGAGGGCGGGACAGGCACACTGGTCTGGTGCAGAATGAATGAATCATGGCTGCTGTCTGGATACCTGGCATCAACTGCCAGGATCCTCCTCCGGTGGTCAGACACCAGACACACATTGAGGGAATGGAATCCCTTCCTATTGATGTTGTGGCGCCCTCAGGCCAACGTGTGTGTAGTCGATGGCACCCTGCACCCTGGGGAACTCTACAATTCAGACAAATCCGGCCTGCTCCACCTGCTTTTCCCTGGTCATCGGGAAGGAGATATGGACCACTCTTCTCCTATATAGAGCATCGGTGACCTGCTTGATGGAGCGATGGGCAGAGAATTGGAAGATGTTGGCGATGTCTGCAGTGGCAGACTGGAAAGACACCATAGCATAAAAGTTCAGAGCTATGGTGACCTTGGTCTCAATGGTCAGAGCAGTCCTGAGCCTTGTGTGAGGCCCCAGATCTTGGCGCAGTACGTTGCAGAGCTCCCTCAGTACGTCCTTTCTAAATCTGAGCCTTTGCAAGCATTGCTCATCACTGAATCACTGAGCTCCAGGAAGGAGAACTGATGTCGGTAGGGCCTCCTTCCTCCAGGTCTGTGCTGGCCACCTCTCATGGCAGCTGGCTGATCGCCTTCTCCCTGTTCCTCCTCATGTTCCGGAGCCGCTGCAGGCTGTTGCTGGCAAGGTTCCTGGGCCAGTATATGGTGTGGGGGGTCAGCATACCTGACCCTCCTCCTCACACCATCTCCCTCCTGGCCACCCTTTCTATGTGGAGGTCTGCGCCATCTACAGGACCTTCTGGATGTTGGGCAGCCATGGCTGCTGCCTCCCCTGCCCGCTGCGCCTCTACACGTTGCTGACGGCACTGCCTTCTCCTGCATGCCATCCTGCGTCTGACAAGGTGGACAAGGCGTTCCCCTGCCAACACTGAGTCCATTCTGTGTGAAGGCTGGACCCTGACACGTAGGCCTCTGTGGAGCAGAGAATGAGGCCTACTCCACTCATCAGTGAGAACTAAAACTCTTAAAAACCCTCCCAAAAGTGATGAACACGACTCTGCAGGGTAACCAAATGCACACAAAACAAAAGAAAAAGTTGTGGCCAACAATACCCGATCGCACTAATCCTCCATTCTCCTCCTCCAGTGGTGTTGAGAAGCACGGCCAAGTGTAGCGACCCAAAAAGCTGGCGGGGGCACTGTGGGGAAAAAAAAGCTCCGTTTTGACGCTGAATTTGGGTGGCGTGGCTGCATAGCAGCTGTGCGCACCCTGATGACATCAGCGCGGCTGCAAGCCACATACTTGCGGCGGAAGTCTTCACTGCCGAAAAGACTCACACACTGAAAATGCATTGTGGGGACCAGTTGACCGAAACACGATTTTGCCGCATGGCTACCGAAAACCTGCGGTAACGGTTCTTTCCGGGACCCTGAATTTCGGCCCCCTCATGATTTTCAACACCTGTAATCAAATCTCCTCTCAATCTTCTCTGCTCTAAAGAGAACAACCCCAGCTTCACCAGTCTATCCACGTTACTGAAGTCCCTCATCCCTGGAACCATTCTTGTAAATCTTTTCTGCACCCTCTCTAAGGCCTTCACATCCTTCCTAAAGTGTGGTGCCCAGAATTGGACACAATACTCCAGTTGAAGTCGAACCAGTGTGGCCGAACCGGGGCGGAATATCTGATGACACATTTAGGACGGATCGGCAGGAGCGGGGCGGAAGTGGGGGAAGCAGGGCAGATATGGTCACCGCCAGGATGCCACAGGAGGGCGATTTCCAAAATGGCAGCCATTCGACGAAAAATCGGCGGCAATTCTGTTCCGCTGTGTGGCCGCCGCTTTACGGCGGTAACAGGCCTTAATGAACGGGCCAATTTCGGCCCCCTTTACTCTTATACTCAAATCGTCTTGTAATAAAACCCAACATACCATTTGCTTTCTTAATTGCTTGCTGTACCTGCATGTTAACTTCCAGTGATTCGTGCACAAGACCACCCAGGCCCCTCTGAACACCAACATTTCCCGATCTCTCACCGTTTAAAAAATACTCTGCTTTTCTATTTTTTCTACCAAAGTGGATAACTTCACATTTCTTCACATTATATTCCATTTGCCATGTTCTTGCCCTATCATTCAGCCTGTCTATATTCCCTTGAAGTCTCTTTGCATCCTCCTCACAACTTACATGTCCAACTAGCTTTGTATCATCAGCAAATTTGCATATATTACATTTGGTCCCCTCATCCAAATCATTGATCTAGATTGTGAGTAGCTGAGGCCCAAGACCTGATCCTTCCACTACCCCACGAGTTATAGTCTGTCAACCCTAAAATTACCCATTTATTTCTACTCTTTGTTTTCTATCCATTAACCAATCTTCAACACATTACCCCAATCCCATGAGCCTTAATTTTGTTTAATAACCTCTGGTGTGGCATTTTATCGAATGCCTTCTGAAAATCCAAATACACCACATCCGCTGGTTTCCCTTTATCTATTCTGCTGGTTACAACTAAAAAACTCTTTTGTCAAACATGATTTCCCTTTCATAAATCCGTGTTGACTCTGCCCAATCCTATTATTATTTTCTAAGTGGCCTGTTACCACATCCTTAATAATAGATTCTAGCATTTTCCCTACTACTGGTGTTAGGCTAAGTGATCTGTGGTTCCCCGTTTTCTCGCTCTCTCCTTTCTTAAATACCTGTAGCGGGGTTCCATTTTCTACCTTCCAATCCACGGGAACCTTTCTAGAATCCATGGAATTTTATAAGAACATAGGAACATAAGAAATAGGAACAGGAGTAGGCCATACGGCCCCTCGAGCCTGCTCCACCATTCAATAAGATCATGGCTGATCTGATCATGGACTCAGCTTCACTTCCCCGCCCACTCCCCATCACCCCTTGTCCCCTTATCATTTAAGAAACTGTCTATTTCTGTCTTAAATTTATTCAATGTCTCAGCTTCCACAGCTCTCTGAGGCAGCGAATTCCACAGATTTACAACCCTCTTTTGGAAGATGACAACCAGTGCATCTACTAACTCTATAGCCACCTCTTTCAAAACCCTAGGATGTAAGTCATCAGGTCCAGGAGATTTATTGGCTTTCAGTCCCATGCATTTCGCCAGTACTATTTTTTTACTAATAATTTATTTCAGTTCCTCATTCTTGCTAGACCCTTGGTTCTCCACTATTTCCGGGAGGTTTTTTGCGTCTACTTCCGTGAAAACGGACACAAGTATTTGTTTAAATTCTCTGCCATTTCCTTATTCCTCATAATTTTTCTTGTCTCAGCCTGTAAGGAACCCACATTTACTTTCATAATCACTTCCTTTTTATATACATGGGGCTAGATTTTGCACTTTTTTTGCATGCATAACGCCCACTTAACGTCCATTTTAATGCTGAAATGACGTATAAAGCCCAGATATCATCCATTTAGCCACAAAATGGAAACTGACGCCCATTTTTCGGGCACTTATCACCGAGCATTACTTTCCCCATGTGTGTAACACCGGGAAAAAAATAATACCGCCCGCCCACATTTTTTTTGTTAGAATCATCAGAATGGACGAAACCATAATATCACCCAGCATTACTTTCCGCACGTAATTAATGCCGAGATTCAATAATACCGACCGCCCACTTTATTTTATCGTAAAGATCACAGTTGCTGAAACTAACGCCCAAGAGATCGATCGGCAGGCATCACTTTCACCACCTCGCACACATCTAGCCCACAAGATCGCTCGCCCAAAAAACCGCCAGGAAAAAGTGGAACTAATCGGAACTACTCACAGCGTTATGGACGCCATGTTCTAAATCACAGGTCGCATCATTTAAAAGGCTGCTCTGCTTCAACCTGGGGGGAGTTCGGATGTACTCTGGAGGTTTTTGGAGGTGATGTGAACATCTGAACAAACATTTTTATCGTACTGTGAACGATTGAAATTTAATAGGTGTCTTCGTCGGGACATTCATTCTTTGTGACCAATTGGTGGAAAACAGATAGCTATTGGAATGGAGCCCGTCCTTTCTCAGCCTCTCTTGATGACCAATTACATGCTGCAGACTCGAGATGGCAGAAGGTACGCTCCACAGCATTATGTGCCCAATGTAAGACGTGCCAGACTGATGAGGAGTACCAGACGTTACACCCCGCCCCCCCCCCCCCCCCGCAAATACAGGGAGAAGTGGCTCCGGGGTGGCCGGGGCTGGGGGCTCGACATCCGGGGGTGTTCGGCATTTGGGAAGGATTCTGACGGGACGGAGCGGATTGGGTGCAGGGGGAGTGTTCCCGGTGTTGGGTGGGTCCGGAGCCGGGGGGGGGGGGGGGGGGCGGGGCACGGTCTTGGGATGGGGGGTGGGCTGTTTGGGGCTGGGATTGGGGGAGACTTCTTCACTCGGGGAGTTGTTGGCCTGTGGCGTTCCCTGCCGTGGAGAGTTGTTGATGCCAGTTCATTGGATGTGTTCAGGAGGGAGTTGGTTGTGGTCCTTGTGGCTGGGGGGGTCGGGGGGGTGTGGGGGGGAGGTGCTGGGGTGGGTGATCAGCCATGATCTTGTTGAATGGCGGTGCAGGCTCGAAGGGCCGAATGGCCTACTCCTGCACCTATTTTCTATGTTTCTATGTTTACCTCAACTTGTCCTCCCTTCGGAGACTGCGCTTCCACAAAGAGGTTATCACTGAGGTATGCCAGCTGATAAGGGGAGACCTGCAGCCTGCCAGCATCATCAGAACTACACTGTCCGTCGAGGTCAAAGTCACTGCGGCACTGTCATTCTATGCGTCGGGTTCTTTTCAGGCCTCAGCTGGCAACATTTGCGGTCTGTCTCAGCATGCCACACATCGCTGCATTAGACAGGTCACTGAAGTCCTGTACGCACGCAGGAGGGATCTTATCAGCTTCCCTATCACCAGAGAGGCTCAGACTGAGAGGGTTTTAGGATTCTACTGAATTGTAAACTTCCCCAAGGTGCAGGATGCAATAGACTATACCCACATCGTGATGCGGGCACCTTTTCAGGATGCAGGGTTTTTCAGGAACCGCAAGGGATTCCACTCCCTGAATGTGCAACTTGTTGTTGACCACCAGCAAATTATTATGGCAGTGAATGCTAAATTTCCGGGCAGTATCCATGATGCTCACATCCTGTGTGAGAGCACTGTATCTGACTTGTTTAACAATCAGCCACAAGGTCAATGCTGGATGTTTGGTGACAAAGGATATGGCCTCGCCACCTGGCTGATGACCCCTCTGCATGATACCCACACTGAGGCCGAGAGGCGATACAACAAGAGCCACAGAGCCACTCGCAATATTGTGGAGAAAACCATTGGAGTGCTTAAGCAGCGCTTTAGATGCCTGGACCACTCAGGGGGCGAGCTCCAATACCACCCTGAGCAGGTAACTCAATTCATGGTGGTGTGCTCCATGCTACACAACTTGGCTATCAGGAGGGGACAAGAATTACCAGAAGAGTCTGACAGTCCACCTCACCAGAGAGAGGAAGAGGAGGACGAGGAGCTGGATGTTGACATCGGCCCAGACAATCAGGCTGACGCTGAAGCCATGCCCCCTCCCCCCTGTAGACCGCATGAAAGGACCCATGATGGCATGATAGCTGCAAGACTCTTGCGTCAGGAGCTCATAAATGAGCACTTTGCCTGAAAGAACATAGGTGGTATTTACAAGGCTGACACACTGCTGGGTGTGCAGGTCATACATCAATGGTGGACATCACCTTGGTGACAGTTAAAGTTTAAGTTGATTAAAGTTAAGTGTGACTATACCCTTTGATGGTAAGGGATCACCAGCATGTAATGGTGCAGCTATCTGAGCCAATGCGCAACAAGGTTTTGTTAAATAAAAAACATTTAAACTGAACATTTGTCTGAAATCATCAGTATTTCTGTAAAAACCATCCCTCCCCCGCCCCCCCGCTTCTCCTCCCCACCTCTACCCCTTCCCCTTCCCCTCCTGACTCTAAGCCACCTGGCCGAGGTGCTCCTCATTGGGGTGGAGGGGGTGGGGGGGAGGGGCTTGAACGGATACGGGAGAGGACGGTCTCAAGGTGGGAACGTGTTCCAAGCCAGAAGGAAGATGTGCTCCTGGCTCTCATATGTGTTGGCAATGGGGGTGCGGCACCTTGGGGTGCAGTGCCGCGCTCCGGGACCACTGGGAGCCCTCTGCCACCAGTGTTACTGGCTACCAGCTCCAGGGTCTCCTCCATCCCTTCCATATTATATATTATTTGTTGGACAAAAACTCAGTGCCAACTATGTTCCTGGTGCTTAGTAGGCTTTTTGTTGCTGGTAAATCTCCCTCATGTCTCCCACGACAACCAAACAAGTACACACCACACCCACACACGCTTTCAGTCCCTCTATGTTCCCTCTCTCTGTCTCCTCTTCTGTGCATGTAATGATGACCCCTGACCTCCTGAATCGCGGGAAATGAGCGTTGCCATGCCGTTGCCAAGGATGGCGACACTTTACGGCAGAAGGTCAGAGAGATTTAACGCTAACGCCCATTTCATATCGCTCATGGTAACGCCCAATTTCAAAAATGGAGACTAGGGGCTTTGAGAATGGGCGACAAGCCGGTGATCTGAAACCCCACTTTTATCGCCGACGCTGGAAATAATGCCCATTTTTGGGTGATATGCACAAAAGTGTAAAATCTAGCCCCTAATCGTTTCCTTTTTACATACCTTCCTCCAGTCCGAAAAACAACCGTTCACCACTACTCTCTGTTTCCTGTCACTGAGCCAATTTCGTATCCATGCTGCCACTGTCCCTTTTATTCCATAGGCTTCAACCTGGCTGGCAAGCCGATTATGTGGCACTTTATCGCCTTTTGAAGTTCATGTACACATCAACCGCATTGCCTTCATCAAAAAACTCAATCAAAATATTCTATGATAAAAGAATCACTGACTATATAATTTTAACAAATATATATGTGTGAACCGTGAAACTCTTCCATAGGGCAGAATTTGCAATTGCAGGTAAGGTGCAAAGATATTACTCCTGCTGATATATTTCACATAGTTCAAAAGCCTTATTTGCTATATTTAGTGGGGTGGTGCAGTGCATTGTTGCTGTAATAAGTCTAATCTGTATGTGTGGGCATCTTTATGCACTGCGGCAGTTTTCATAATTTCTCTCTGTGGGTACCTTCTGCTCCTGGGGATCTCCTGCAGATAATGATGAACTCTCGAGTAACCGCCTGTCTTAATAATAGTGTCAGCTGCACAAAGGAAAGCAGTATTATCAATGAAAAAGATGTTTTCATTAGTATAAAGCAGACACAACAAATAGAGAATTATTGTGACACTTTGCTTGTGATGCACCCTATGCGAGACTGCAGATGGACAGAAATCAGATGTTCTCACTGATCCTCTCTGTGGCTCAGTGGGTGGCACTCTCACCTCTGAGTTAGGAGGTTGTGGGTTCAGGTTCCACTCCAGGGACTTGAGCACAAAAATCTAGACTGACACTCCAGTGCAATGCTGAGGGAGTGTTGCACTGTCGGAGGTGCTGTCTTTCGGATGAGACGATAAACCAAGGTGAATGTAAACGATTCTATGCACTATTCAAAGAAGAACAGGGGAGTTCCCCCTGGTGCCCTAGCCAATATTTATCCCTCAACCAACATCACTAAAACAGATTATCTGGTCATTATCAATTTGATGTACGCAAATTGGATGCCGCGTTTCCTACATTACAACAATGACTACACGTCATAAAGTACTTCATTGGCTGTAAAGCACTTTGGAATGTCCGGTGGTCGTGAAAGGCGCAAAATAAATGCAAGTCTTTCTTTATTTTCTCTGGCCGTGTGTGGTTGATAACCTATACACAATGTAGAGTATATTGGTATCTGAGATTGCTCCCTGTGTATATAAGCATCTCAGATACCAATATACTGTGTATAGGAACATATGTGGCAGCTGTAGCTTAGTGGGTAGCACTGTTGCCTCTGAGACAGAAGGTTGTGGATTCGAGCCCCACTCCAGAGACTCCTGAGGGAATGCTGCACTGTTGGAGTTCCCATCTTTCAGATGAGACATTAAATCGAAGCCCCATCTACTCTCTCAGGAGGATGTACAATATCCCATGGAACTATTTGAAGAAGAGCAAGATGTCTTAGCCAATTTATATTCCTCAACCAACATCACTAAAACAGTTTATCTAGTCATCTCATTGCTGTTTGTAGGACCTTGCTGTGTGCAAATTGACAGGAAAAGAACTGCTTTTAGAAATGAGTGAGGAATGTTTAATTTGAACAGTGCGAGTGCTAATTTGCTGATTAATTTAATTTGAGGTGTTTTCTTGAACTCTGGTAGAAGATATTATAGAACAAGTCATTTAACTGATTATTTTATAGATTACGGCATCACTCTTTGAACCAACCACACCCAATAAAGGAAAAGATTTTAACAGAGAATGCTGTTCATTTGGATACCTGTCCTTTGGTTCCATGTATTTCTGTGCTTTACAGTTATCAGTGGAGTTCCGGTTTACCTTTGCCACTGGATAAAGGCCTAGCTCTGTCAAGCCCGTGTGGTGTCTGGTGTGCAACGGTCACTACACATTAAAAAAATCCATGCACAGGCATCTTCCACCCCTTCAATTGGAGTTCAGGACTGGAATATCGGGTCCTTCATTGAAACATCTGTGAACTAACTCATGTGGAAGCAAGTCATCCTTGTTCGAGGGACTGCCTATGCTGATGATGATGGAGTTCTTCAGTTTTTCTTCACGTGCTGGAGTAAAGCATGCCAATTCAATATTTTTACATCGCTTTTAAAAATTATTTTTCTACCTCTTTAATGTACTAACTCCTTACTGGACGATCTATTCAGGAAACATCCCTATTATATAAATATTTATATAACATTTTTGCATAGGACATAGACTCCCTGTCTGCAATCCTTATGCCATAATTTTGATCATGCTTTTGTGTTAACATTTACCAATGCAAATTTCTTTGTGAACCTTTCCCATTCAGTTTTACTATGTCAACTGTCACAATGCAGTTGCCACTAGGATTCTCTGTGGAACTGATTTCCGAAGTCACTTTCTGTTTGTTAAAACAAATATATTCATCAACTGACAGTGGAAAATGCCACTAATAGATATATAAAAATCTTGAATCTACCGTAAATCCATCATAATTCAGACAATTCAGGCCGCAACCGAGACTCCAGGATGGTATGTTGTCTCCCTGGTGCAAGGGTCAAGGATGTCTCGGAGCGGGTGCAGGACATTCTGAAAAGGGAGGGAGAACAGCCAGTTGTCGTGGTGCACATTGGTACCAACGACATAGGTAAAAAAAAGGGATGAGGTCCTACGAAACGAATTTAAGGAGCTAGGACCGAAATTAAAAAGTAGGACCTCAAAAGTAGTAATCTCGGAATTGCTACCAGTGCCACGTGCTAGTCAGAGTAGGAATCGCAGGATAGCGCAGATGAATACGTGGCTTGAGCAGTGGTGCAGCAGGGAGGGATTCAAATTCCTGGGGCATTGGAACCGGTTCTGGGGGAGGTGGGACCAGTACAAACCGGACGGTCTGGACCTGGGCAGGACTGGAACCAATAGCCTAGGGGGAGTGTTTGCTAGTGCTGTTGGGGAGGAGTTAAACTAATACTGCAGGGGGATGGGAACCAATGCAGGGAGATAGAGGGAGACAAAAAGGAGGCAAAAGCAAAAGACAGAAAGGAGATGAAGAAAAGTGGAGGGCAGAGAAACCCAAGGCAAAGAACAAAAAGGGTCACTGTACAACAAAATTCTAAAAGGACAAAGGGTGTTAAAAAAAAAGCCTGAAGGCTTTGTGTCTTAATGCAAGGAGTATCCGCAATAAGGTGGATGAATTAACTGTGCAAATAGATGTTAACAAATATGATGTGATTTGGATTACGGAGACGTGGCTCCAGGATGATCAGGGCTGGGAACTCAACATCCAGGGGTATTCAACATTCAGGAAGGATAGAATAAAAGGAAAAGGAGGTGGGGTAGCATTGCTGGTTAAAGAGGAGATTAATGCAATAGTTAGGAAAGACATTAGCTTGGATGATGTGGAATCTATATGGGTAGAGCTGCAGAACACCAAAGGGCAAAAAACGTTAGTGGGAGTTGTGCACAGACCTCCAAACAGTAGTAGTGATGTTGGGGAGGGCATCAAACAGGAAATTAGGGGTGCATGCAATAAAGGTGCAGCAGTTATAATGGGTGACTTTAATATGCACATAGATTGGGCTAGCCAAACTGGAAGCAATACGGTGGAGGAAGATTTCCTGGAGTGCAAAAGGGATGGTTTTCTAGACAATTATGTCGAGGAACCAACTAGGGGGGAGGCCATCTTAGACTGGGTGTTGTGTAATGAGAGAGGATTAATTAGCAATCTCATTGTGCGAGGCCCCTTGGGGAAGAGTGGTCATAATATGGTGGAATTCTACATTAGGATGGAGAATGAAACAGTTAATTCAGAGACCATGGTCCAGTACTTAAAGAAGGGTAACTTTGAAGGTATGAGGCGTGAATTGGCTAGGATAGATTGGCGAATGATACTTAAGGGGTTGACTGTGGATGGGCAATGGCAGACATTTAGAGACCGCATGGATGAACTACAACAATTGTACATTCCTGTCTGGCGTAAAAATAAAAAAGGGAAGGTGGCTCAACCGTGGCTATCTAGGGAAATCAGGGATAGTATTAAAGCAAAGGAAGTGGCATATAAATTGGCCAGAAATAGCAGCGAACCCGGGGACTGGGAGAAATTTAGAACTCAGCAGAGGAGGACAAAGGGTTTGATTCGGGTAGGGAAAATGTAGTACGAGAAGAAGCTTGCAGGGAACATTAAGGCGGATTGCAAAAGTTTCTATAGGTATGTAAAGAGAAAAAGGTTAGTAAAGACAAACGTAGGTCCCCTGCTGTCATAATCCGGGGAAGTCATAACAGGGAACAAAGAAATGGCAGACCAATTGAACAAGTACTTTGGTTCGGTATTCACTAAGGAGGACACAAACAACCTTCCGGGTATAAAAGGGGTCAGAGGGTCTAGTAAGGAGGAGGAACTGAGGGAAATCTTTATTAGTCGGGAAATTGTGTTGGGGAAATTGATGGGATTGAAGGCCGATAAATCCCCAGGGCCTGATGGACTACATCCCAGAGTACTTAAGGAGGTGGCCTTGGAAATAGCGGATGCATTGACAGTCATTTTCCAACATTCTATTGACTCTGGATCAGTTCCTATGGAGTGGAGGGTAGCCAATGTAACCCCACTTTTTAAAAAAGGAGGGAGAGAGAAAACAGGTAATTATAGACCGGTCAGCCTGACCTCAGTAGTGGGTAAAATGATGGAATCAATTATTAAGGATGTCATAGCAGCACATTTGGAAAATGGTGACATGATAGGTCCAAGTCAGCATGGATTTGTGAAAGGGAAATCATGCTTGACAAATCTTCTGGAATTTTTTGAGGATGTTTCCAGTAAAGTGGACAAAGGAGAACCAGTTGATGTGGTATATTTGGACTTTCAGAAGGCTTTCGACAAGGTCCCACACGAGATTAATGTGCAAAGTTAAAGCACATGGGATTGGGGGTAGTGTGCTGACATGGATTGAGAACTGGTTGTCAGACAGGAAGCAAAGAGTAGGAGTAAATGGGTACTTTTCAGAATGGCAGGCAGTGACTAGTGGGGTACCGCAAGGTTCTGTGCTGGGGCCCCAGCTGTTTACATTGTACATTAATGATTTAGACGAGGGGATTAAATGTAGTATCTCCAAATTTGCGGATGACACTAAGTTGGGTGGCAGTGTGAGCTGCGAGGAAGATGCTATGAGGCTGCAGAGTGACTTGGATAGGTTAGGTGAGTGGGCAAATGCATGGCAGATGAAGTATAATGTGGATAAATGTGAGGTTATCCACTTTGGTGGTAAAAACAGAGAGACAAACTCTTATCTGAATGGTGACAGATTAGGAAAAGGGGAGGTGCAATGAGACCTGGGTGTCATGGTGCATCAGTCATTGAAGGTTGGCATGCAGGTACAGCAGGCGGTTAAGAAAGCAAATGGCATGTTGGCCTTCATAGCGAGGGGATTTGAGTACAGGGGCAGGGAGGTGTTGCTACAGTTGTACAAGGCCTTGGTGAGGCCACACCTGGAGTATTGTGTACAGTTTTGGTCTCCTAACTTGAGGAAGGACATTCTTGCTATTGAGGGAGTGCAGCGAAGGTTCACCAGACTGATTCCCGGGATGGTGGGACTGACCTATCAAGAAAGACTGGATCAACTGGGCTTGTATTCACTGGAGTTCAGAAGAATGAGAGGGGACCTCATAGAAACGTTTAAAATTCTGATGGGTTTAGACAGGTTAGATGCAGGAAGAATGTTCCCAATGTTGGAGAAGTCCAGAACCAGGGGTCACAGTCTAAGGATAAGGGGTAAGCCATTTAGGACCGAGATGAGGAGAAACTTCTTTACCCAGAGAGTGGTGAACCTGTGGAATTCTCTACCACAGAAAGTAGTTGAGGCCAATTCACTAAATATATTCAAAAGGGAGTTAGATGAAGTCCTTACTACTCGGGGGATCAAGGGGTATGGCGAGAACGCAGGAAGGGGGTACTGAAGTTGCATGTTCAGCCATGAACTCGTTGAATGGCGGTGCAGGCTAGAAGGGCCGAATGGCCTACTCCTGCACCTATTTTCTAACATAGCAGACATTACGGGGCCGAAATTCGGTAACGCCCATTTGGGGACGGTAGGTGAGGCGGGACTTCCTGCGCCTGGCGTGGAAGTCCTGCCCCGACAGCGAAATTGTGGTTACCGCCCCCGAGAGGAAGTGGGGCACAATGTTCGGTGCTACGTACGGGAATTTTCCAGCGCTGCTGGCGGGAGGACAGGGCCCTCCCCTTCTGTTAAAGGGGAGCGCACGCTGCGAACTCTGTAATGGGGAGAGGGGCCTCCACTTCTCCACCGGGGAGCGGGGTGCTGTGGCTGCAGCCCAGCACAGAACTGGAGTGCCAGGCTGCAACATGGTGACATGGACCCTTCAAAATCCTCAACGCAAGGCCATGACCGGTAAGTCGGCCCTTGAGACAAAATGGCAGCCGCACCTCCCCTTTAATTTTCACTCTGCAAGTGGGGCGCAGCCCAGTTCACAACCCGCAAGGCTGGCGCGACCATCGCCCGTGGCGGCCTCATGGGCGCTCCGGGGCGAAAATGCGTCACTACGCATGGTGATGACATTATCATCGTCGGTGCAGCGGCCCGGGGCGCTACTGGTTAGTGCCTCCACTAACTCCCACACAACTCGTGGGTGCTAACGGGAGGCACAAACGACGCAAATTTCTCCCCCTATATTTCAAAGTGTCATATTTTGATATTGATAGAGATATTTCCCCAAGCTCAATAGCTGTGGATTTACAAGCAGCTGCTAATCTGTCGTACTTGTCACTAATTGACATTATGATGTACCTACTTATTTTTACCATTACCCCACATGGGGTACCTGAACAGTGGTCCTACAGGGTCAAGCCAAGTTAAACACAGCTCCATTTAAGCTTCACAACTGTGCTCCATACTGCAGATTACCCATCAACAATGCTATAGGGGATTAATTAATGCTTTATAAATAAACCTTCCGATTCTTGTAACAGCAAAATATTTCAGCAGCAAAATGAGCACAGAATGTAGCATTTTAATAAGGTGATGGATCCAGATGCAACTGTAACAATAACAAGAACAGATGTCTCACAAATTAATCCTAGAAGGACATGGGGCTAGAACCTGCACTTTTTTGCCTGCTTAACGTCCACTTGACGCCTATTTTACCGCTGAAATTATGTATAACGCCTGTATATCTCCTATTTTGGCACAAAATGGAAACTGGCGGTAATTTTTCGAACACTTAACGCCGAGCGTTACTTCCCTATGTGCTTAACGCCGAGAAAAAATCTGACCACCCACCCACTTTTTTGGGGCGGAATCAGCAGAATGGGCGAATTCAACGGCCATAATATCGCTCAGCGTTACTTTCCGCACGGAATTAATGCCGAGATTCAATATTAACGCTCGCCCACTGTTTTTTGTTGTAAAGAGCATATTTACCCAAACTAGCGGCCATGGAGATCGCCCATCGTCAATTTCAACACCTCGCACACATATCGCCCACAATATTGCTCGCTCAAAAAACTGCTCACACAAAGTGGAACTTGTAATGTCCTTACACACTACTATAAATTCACACGAGGCACATTCTGCAGACAAGGTCACTCTGTGACCTGAACCTTTATTCACAGGACCAAGAAGTGATGACCCTGCATGGGACCTCCCTTTATATACCCGGATGACCAGGTGAGGAGTGTCTCCCACAAGTTCACCCCCTGTGGTCAAGGTATGCATTTCTTAGGTGTATACAGTGTACAGTGTTGTTATGAAGGTTACAGTTACATGAAGGTTACATACATGACATCACCTCCCCCCAACGTCTTATGGGGTCAAAGATTAAGTCTTTCAGGCGGTCTCTCGTGGAGCGCCACAGTTGGGGCTCTGGTTGTTGAGCCTTGGCATGCGTCTCTGTCACCTGTGTTGATTCCAGCCTGTCCGGGCTGGCCGCAGGGACTGTGCATGCTGCTGAATGTTCTTGTTGCTCATTCACTGGTGGTGGTGTGGGCAACATCTCATGATCTTCCTCAGGTTCCTTAGTATCCATGCTGAACCTTTTTTTTACTTGGCCCAGATGCTTGCAGCATATCTGTCCATTGTTAAGTCTGACCACTATGACCCTATTCCCCTCTTTACCAATTACAGTATCCTCAAGCCACTTGGGCCCCAAAGCATGATTAAGAACAAATACAGGGTCATCGATTTCTATCCATCTCCCCTTTGAGTTATGGTCATGGCACTCATTTTGGGACTGGCGCTTGCCCTCAACAGTGTCTGACAGGACAGGATGAATGAGGGACAGCCGAGTTTTTAGTGTACGTTTCATGATTAGTTCCGCGGGCAGGACTCCTGTGAGCGAATGCGGTCGGGACCTATAGACCAGCAGGAGGCGTGATAGGTGGCATTGAAGGGAGGATTCTTGAATCTGGAGCATGCCCTGTTTTATGATTTGGACCGCACGTTCCACCTGGCCATTGGAGGCCGGCTTGAACAGTGCTGTCCTGACATGTTTGATGCCATTACCCGTCATGAACTCCCAGAATTCATAGCTAGTGAAACACGGGCCGTTGTTGCTCGCCAGGATGTCCGGCAAGCCGTGGGTCGCAAAGACCGCACGCAGAATTTCCACAGTTGTGCACGAATTCAAAATGATGCACTCGATCCATTTCAAGTACGCATCAACAACAATGAGAAATATTTTTCCCATGAATGGGCCCGCATAGTCTACGTGAATACGTGACCATGGCCTGGTGGGCCAGGGCCACGGGCTGAGTGGGGCCTCTCTGGGGGCATTGCCCAGCTGGGCACACATCGTGCACGTGCGAACACAGTGTTCCAGGTCTGAGTCAATTCCCGGCCACCATACATGTGACCGGGCAATGGCCTTCATTAGCACGATGCCTGGGTGCTCACTGTGGACTTCCCTGATGAATGCTTCCCTTCCCTTCTGGGACATGACTACCCGGCTGCCCCATAGTAGGCAGTCGGCTTGGATGGAGAGCTCATCCATCCGTCTGTGAAACGGTCTGACCTCCTCAGGGCATGCTCCGTGTGCGGGTGCCCAATCCCCAGTCAGGGCACAATTCTTAATCAAGGATAGGAGGGGATCTCTGTTGGTCCAGATTTTGATCTGGCGGGTTGTGATGAGGGAGCCTGCACTGTCAAAGGTTTCAACGGCCATGACCATCTCGGCGCTTTGCTCCGCTGCCCCCTCAGTGGTGGCCAGTGGAAGCCTGTTGAGCGTGTCAGCACAATTTGCGGTGCCTGGCCGGTGCCGTATGGTGTAGTCATACGCAGCCAGCATGAGACCCCATCGCTGTATGCGAGCTGACGCATTGGCATTGACAGCTTTGCTGTCTGACAACAGGGAATGTTAACGGCTTGTGGTCCATTTCTAACTCGAACCTTCTGCCAAAAAGGTACTGGTGCATCTTTTTCACCCCGTAGACACATGCGAGTGCTTCCTTTTCAACCATCCCATATCCCTGTTCTGCTTGGGAGAGCGACCTGGAGGCATAAGCCACAGGTTGGAGTTGGCCCTCATCATTACTCTGCTGCAACACGCATCCAACCCCATAGGATGATGCATCACATATCAAAACCAATTTCTTACAGGGGTTATACAGAGTCAACAGCTTATTAGAACAAAGCAGGTTCCGCGCCCGATTGAAAGCCCGTTCCTGACAGTCCCCCCAAAACCAATCGCAGCCCTTACGCAGGAACACGTGTAGCGGCTCCAACAATGTGCTTAAGTTCGGTAGAAAGTTCCTGAAATAGTTCAAGAGTCCCAGAAATGAACGCAACTCCGATGTGTTGCCGGGCCTGGGCGCACGACAAATCGCCTCCGTTTTGGATTCGGTGGGCCGGATCCCATCTGCGGCAACCCTCCTGCCCAAAAACTCGACTTCTGGGGCCAAAAACACACACTTGGACTTCTTTAGTCGCAGGCCTACCCGGTACAGTCGGCATAGCACCTCCTCCAGGTTGTGGAGGTGTTCCTCGGTGTCTCGACCCGTGATAAGGATGTCGTCTTGAAATACGATTGTTCCACGGATGGATTTGAGCAGGCTTTCCATGTTCCTTTGAAAGATAGCGGCCGCTGATCGAATGCCAAATGGACACCTGTTGTAGACAAACAGCCCCTTGTGCATGGTGATGGTGGTCAGTAGCTTGGATTCTTTGGCCAGTTCTTGGGTCATGTAGGCTGAAGTGAGGTCCAACTTGGTGAACAGCTTGCTGCCTGCCAGCGTGGCAAAGAGATCCTCCGTTCTCGGAAGCAGGTATTGGTCTTGTAGTGACACTCGGTTGATAGTGGCCTTGTAGTCGCCACAGATCCTGACCGAGCCATCCGTTTTTAGGACAGGGACGATGGGGCTTGCCCAGTCGCTGAATTCAATGGGCGAAATTGTGCCCTCTCTTAGCAACCTGTCCAACTCACTCTCAATTTTCTCCCGCATCACATACAGCACAGCTCTGGCTTTGTGGTGCACTGGTCTGGCGTCCGGGGTGATGCGTATCACAACTTTGGTACCTTTGAAAGTCCCGACACCAGGTTGAAATAGTGACTCAAATTTCTGTAGGACCTGTGAGCATGAACTTCGCTCCACAGATGAAATGGCGTGCACATCCCCCCATTTCCAGTTCATCTTGGCTAGTCAGCTCCTCCCCAAAAGTGAGGGACCATTTCCCAGGACAATCCAGAGTGGCAGCCAGTTCTCTGATCCATTATGTGTGACCACCAACATTGCACTGCCTCGCACTGGGATGATCTCTTTGGTGTATGTCCGTAGTTGCGTGTCAATGTGTTCTAGTTTGGGTCTGCTAGCTCTGAGTGGCCATAGTTTCTCGAATTGTTGGACACTCATAAGTGACTGGCTGACCCCTGTGTCCAGCTCTATGCGTACCGGGATGCCGTTCAATAGGACTTTCATCATCATAGGTGGTGTTTTGGTATATGAGCTGTGAATGTTTGCCACATGAACCAGCTGAACTTCAGCGTCCATTGCTTTGTCCCAAGCATCAACCTGCCTTGCAGACCCCTCTTCTGGTTCATCTGCCTCGTACATTAGCCTCGCTGCAGGCTTCCTGCACATTCTGGCTAAATGTCCACTGAAGTTACAATTTCTACAGATAAATTGTTGAAACCTGCAGGTTTTTGCAGCATGTCTGCCCCCGCACCTCCAGCATGAGCTGAGATCATTGTGAACAAAAGGGCTGTTACCAGGCATTCCTCTCTGATTGTCTCTTTGATTACTCTTGAACACTCTGTTGATGGGAGTCAATAGCCCCATCCTGGGATGCATTGTCCACTGTGATGGCGTAAATGTCCGTTCAACCTGCCATTGTCTCTGTTGAGGACCCATTCTAGAGTCTGTTGCTGCCTGGGTGGTGTTGAATTGCCCTTGCCTGCCTGCGGGGTTCTGAGTCACGTTTACAATGTTAACTCCCTGATCCATCGCCATGTTGGAAGCAGAGTTGCGCACGTATATTATCTTGGTTTCCTCCTCCCCCACCATGAAGGTCTGAGCCATCAACGCCGCCGCTTCCAAGGTCAAGTCCTTGGTCTCAATAAGCTTTCTGAAAATCCCGGCATGACCAATGCCCTCAATAAAGAAATCCCTTAACATCTCCCCCCTGCAGGCGTCTGTGAACTTACAGAGGCTGGCCAAGCACCGAAGGTCCGCAACGAATGTATGCTCTGTCATTCCCGACGTCGGTGTGTATAGAGTCGGTGTCGGGCCATGTGTATACTGCTTGCCGGTTTGAGGTGCTCACTGATCAGTTTGCTGAGCTCTTCAAAGGTTTTGTCCGCCGGCTTCTCAGGTGCGAGCAGGTCTTTCATCAGCGTATACGCCTTGGATCCACAGCTCGTCAGTAGATGCGCCCTTCGCTTGTCAGCCGCTGCATCTCCCAGCCAGTCCTTCGTGACAAAGCTCTGCTGGAGCCTCTCAACGAAATCGTCCCAGTCCTCACCAACACAGTGCTACCGGTGGCCATTCTCGTGAGTCGTTGATTCCTGTTTCTCGTCGCCAAATGTAATGTCCTTACACACTACTATAAATTCACACGAGGCACATTCTGCAGACAAGGTCACTCTGTGACCTGAACCTTTATTCACAGGACCAAGAAGTGATGACCCTGCATGGGACCTCCCTTTATATACCTGGATGACCAGGTAAGGAGTGTCTCCCACAAGTTCACCCCCTGTGGTCAAGGTGTGCATTTCTTAGGTGTATGCAGTATGCAGTGTTGTTATGAAGGTTACAGTTACATGAAGGTTACATACATGACAGAACTAACCGGGACGAATCACAGCGTTATGGAGCCATGTTGTAGATCACATGTTGCTTCCTTTAAAAGGCTGCTGTGCTTCAACCTCGGCGGAGTTCGGATGTACTCTGCAGGTCGTTGGAGTTGATGTAAACATCTCTAAAAACATCTTGATCACACTGTGACCGATTGGAATTGAAGAGGTGTGTTCGTTGGGACATTCCTTGTTTGTGAGCAGTCGGTGGAAAACAGAGCGCTACTGCAATGGGGCCTGTCCTTTCTCACCCTGTCTTGGTGACCAAATACATGCAGCAGACTCGACATCACCGAAGGAACGCTCCCCAGCATTATGTGCCCAATGGACGAAGTGACAGACAGATGAGAAGGACCAGACGTTACACCCCCCGCAAGTACAAGGAGAAGCATACTTACCTGACTTGCCTGACACCATCTGCCTTCGGAGACTGCGCTTCCACAAAGAGGTTCTCACTGAGGTATGCCAGCTCATAAGGGCAGATCTGCAGCCTGCCAGCACCATCAGTACTGCACTGTCTGTCGAGGTCAAAGTCACCGCGACAATGTCGTTCTACGCCTCAGGTTCTTTTCAGGCCACAGCTGGCGACATTTGTGGACTTTCTCAGCATGCCACACATCGCTTCATTAAACAGGTCACTGAAGCCCTGTACGCACGCAGGAGGGACTTGATCAGCTTCCCTATGACCAGGGAGGCACAGAGAGGGTTCTAGGATTCTCCAGAATTGCAAACTTCCCCAAGGTGCAGGGAGCAATGGACTGTACGCACATTGCGATGTGGGCACCTTTTCAGGATGCAGAGGTTTTCAGGAACCGCAAGGGATTCCACTCCCAGAATGTCCAGCTGATTGTCGACCACCAGCAAGTTATACTGGCAGTGAATGCTCAATTTCAGGGCAGCATCCATGATGCTCACATCCTGCGTGAGAGCACTGTATCTGACTTGTTTAACAATGTGCCACAAGGTCAATGCTGGTTGCTTGGGGACAAAGGATATGGCCTCGCCACTTTGCTGATGATCTCCCTGTGTGACACCCACATCGAAGCCGAGAGGCAATACAATGAGAGCCACAGAGCAACTCGCAATATCGTGGAGAAAACCATTGGCGTGCTGAAGCAGCGCTTAAGATGCCTGAACCACTCAGGAGGCAAGCTCCAAAACCATCCTGAGCAGGTAGCTCAATTCATGGTGGTGTGCTTCACAACTTGTCTATCAGGAGGCGACAAGAATTGCCCGATTAATCTGACAGTCCACCCCACCAGAGAGAGAAAGAGGAGGACGAGGAGGCGGACGCTGACATTGGGTCAGACAATCAAGCTGACGCTGAAGCCATGTCCCCGCCCCCCTGTAGACCGCATGAAAGGGCCCATAGTGGTATGATAGGTGCAAGAGCTTTATGTCAGAAACATAGAAATTAGGTGCAGGAGCAGGCCATTTGGCCCTTCGAGCCTGCACCGCCATTCAATAAGATCATGGCTGATCATTCAATCTCGGTACCCCCTTCCTGCTTTTTCTCCATACCCCTTGATCCCTTTGGCCATATGGGCCATATCTAACTCCCTTTTGAATATATCTAATGAACTGGCCTCTACAACTTTTTGCAGTAGAGAATTCCACAGGTTAACCATTCTCTGAGTGAAGAAGTTTCTCCTCATCTCGGTCCTAAATGGCTTACCCCTTATTCTTAGACTGTGACCCTTGGTTCTGGAACTCCCCAGCAACAGGAACATTCTTCCTGCCTCTAACCTGTCCAATCCCGTCAGAATTTTATATGTTTCTATGAGATCCCCTCTCATTCTTCTAAACTCCAGTGGATACAAGCCCAGTTGATCCAGGAGCTCATCAATGATCGCTTTGCCTGAAAGAACGTGTTATTTACAAGTCTGACACACTGCTGGGTGTGCTGGTCATACATCAATGGTGGGCATCACCTTGGTGACAGTTAAAGTTTAAGTTAATTGAAGTTAAGTGTGATTATACCCTTGGTGATTCCTTAATATCAAGTATGTAATGGTGCAGCTATCTGAGCCAATGTGCTACTAGGTTTTGTGGGAAAGCTACTGGAATCTGCCATGAGGGCTAGAGTGAATGAGCACTTGAATAACTATGAGCTGATCTGAGAAAGCCTACATGGCTTTGGTGAGGGTAAGTCATGTCTGACTAATCTCGTTGAATTTTTTGAGGAGGTCACCAACAAGGTAGATAAGGGAGCGTCCATGGATGTTATTTATATGGACTTCCAAAAGGCATTTGATAAGCTTCCAAGCAAGAGATTATTAGCAAAAATGAGAGTGCATGGATTTTAACTTGGGTTGGAAATTGATGATGTGGTCGGAGCCAGAGAGCGGGGATAAATGGTCGGTACTCTGATTGGCAGGATGTGACAAATATTCCCCAGGGTTCAGTTCTCGGGCCTCAACTTTTCACCATATTTATTAATGAAATGGATGAAGAAATAGAATTGTATATTCAAGTTTGCACATGACACTAAGTTAGGAGGGACAGTAAGTAGTGCAGGTGGGAACAACAACAACTTGTATTTATATAGCATCTTTAACATAGTGAAATGTCCCAAGGCATGTCACAGGAGTATTATGAGATTAAAAATTTGACACCGAGCCGCACAAGGCAAAATTAGGGCAGGGCTTAGTCAAAGACGTAGGTTTTAAGGAGCATCTTGAAGGAGGAAAGAGAGGTAGAGAGGCGGAATGATTTAGGCAGGGACTTCCAGAGTTTAGGGCTTAGGCAACAGAAGGCACGGCCACCGATGGTTAAGCGATTATAATCAGGGATTCTCAAGAGGGCAGAATTGGAGGAGCACAGATACCTCGGGGGGTTTTGGGGCTGGAGGAGATTACAGAGAATAGGGAGGGGCGAGGCCAGGGAGAGATTTGAAAACAAGGATGAGAATTTTGAAATCGAGACGTTGCTTAACCGGGAGTCAATGTAGGTCAGCGAGCACAGGGGTGATGGGTGAGCGGGACTTGGTGCGAGTTAGGACAAAAGCAGCCGAGTTTTGGATGACCTCCAGTTTACGTAGAATGTGGGAGGCCAGCCAGGAGTGCGTTGGATCAGTCAAGTCGAGAGGTAACCAGTACTGGGGTAAGAGGGAGCTGTTCCATTGGGATGGGATTCACTTGAACATAGAAACATAGAAAATAGGAGCAGTAGTAGGCCATTCGGCCCTTCGAGTCTGCACCGCCATTCAATATGATCAAGGCTGGTCCTCTATCTCAACACCATATTCCCGCTTTTTCCCCATATCCTTGATGCCCTTTGTGTCTAGAAATCTAGCTATCTCCCTCTTAAGCAGATTCAGTGACTTGGCCTCCACAGCCTTCTGTGGGAGAGATTTCCACAGGTTCACCACCCTCTGAGTGAAAAAATTTCTCATCTCGGTCCTAAATTTCCGACCCCGTATCCTGAGACTGTGACCCCTTGTTCTAGATTTCCCAGCCAGGGGAAACATCCTCCCCGCATCCAGTCGATCCAACCCAGTCAGAATTTTATACGTTTCAATGAGATCCCCTCTCATTCTTCTAAACTTTAGTGAATACAGGCCGAGTCGACCCAATCTCTCCTCATACAACAGTCCTGCCATCCCAGGAATCAGTCTGGTGACCCTTCGCTGCACTCCCTCTATGGCAAGTATATCCTTTCTTAGGTAAGGAGACCAAAACTGCACACAATATTCCAGGTGCGGTCTCACCAAGGCCCTATATAACAGTAGTAAGACATCCTTGCTCCTGTACTCAAATCCTCTTGCAATGAAGGCCAGCATACCATTTACCTTCCGACCTGCTTGCTGCACCTGCATGTTTGCTTTCAATGACTGGTGTACAAGGACACCCAGGTCCCTCTGTACATTGACACTTCCCAAGCTATCACCATTTAAATAATACTTTGTCCTTATGTCTTTCCTACCAAAGTGGATAACTTCACATTTATCCACGTTATACTGCATCTGCCATGTGTTTGCTCACTCACTCAACCTATCTAAATCGCCTTGCAGCGTCTTTGCATCCTCCTCACAACTCACAATCCCACCTAGTTTGTGTCGTCAGGAAACTTGGAAATATTACATTTGGTTCCTGTTATATATGCATGTTTGTTTGTTGTGTGAAGTCTGTAACATAGAAACATAGAAAATAGGTGCAGGAGTAGGCCATTCGGCCCTTCTAGCCTGCACCGCCATTCAATGAGTTCATGGCTGAACATGCAACTTCAGTACCCCATTCCTGCTTTCTCGCCATACCCCTTGATCCCCCTAATAGTAAGGACTTCATCTAACTCCTTTTTGAATATATTTAGTGAATTGGCCTCAACAACTTTCTGTGGTAGAGAATTCCACAGGTTCACCACTCTCTGGGTGAAGAGGTTCCTCCTCATCTCGGTCCTAAATGGCTTACCCCTTATCCTTAGACTGTGTCCCCTGGTTCGGGACTTCCCCAACATTGGGAACATTCTTCCTGCATCTAACCTGTCTAAACCCGTCAGAATTTTAAACGTTTCTATGAGGTCCCCTCTCATTCTTCTGAACTCCAGTGAATACAAGCCCAGTTGATCCAGTCTTTCTTGATGGGTCAGTCCCGCCATCCCGGGAATCAGTCTGGTGAACCTTCGCTGCACTCCCTCAATAGCAAGAATGTCCTTCCTCAGGTTAGGAGACCAAAACTGTACACAATACTCCAGGTGTGGCCTCACCAAGGCCCTGTACAACTGTAGTAACACCTCCCTGCCCCTGTACTCAAATCCCCTCGCTATGAAGGCCAACATGCCATTTGCTTTCTTAACCTGCATGCCAACTTTCAATGACTGATGTACCATGACACCCAGGTCTCGTTGCATTTCCCCTTTTCCTAATCTGTCACCATTCAGATAATAGTCTGTCTCTCTGTTTTTACCACCAAAGTGGATAACCTCACATTTATCCACATTATACTTCATCTGCTATGCATTTGCCCACTCACCTAACCTATCCAAGTCGCTCTGCAGCCTCATAGCATCCTCCTCGCAGCTCACACTGCCACCCAACTTAGTGTCATCCGCAAATTTGGAGATACTACATTTAATCTCCTCGTCTAAATCATTAATGTACAGTGTAAACAGCTGGGGCCCCAGCACAGAACCTTGCGGCACCCCACTAGTCACTGCCTGCCATTCTGAAAAATCCCCATTTACTCCTACTCTTTGCTTCCTGTCTGACAACCAGTTCTCAATCCATGTCAGCACACTACCCCCAATCCCATGTGCTTTAACTTTGCACATTAATCTCTTATGTGGGACCTTGTCGAAAGCCTTCTGAAAGTCCAAATATACCACATCAACTGGTTTTCCCTTGTCCACTCTACTGGAAACATCCTCAAAAAATTCCAGAAGATTTGTCAAGCATGATTTCCCTTTCACAAATCCATGCTGACTTGGACCTATCATGTCACCTCTTTCCAAATGCGCTGCTATGACATCCTTAATAATTGATTCCATCATTTTACCCACTACCGATGTCAGGCTGACCGGTCTATAATTCCCTGTTATCTCTCTCCCTCCTTTTTTAAAAAGTGGGGTTATATTGGCTACCCTCCACTCCATAGGAACTGATCCAGAGTCAATGGAATGTTGGAAAATGACTGTCAATGAATCCACTATTTCCAAGGCCACCTCCTTAAGTACTCTGGGATGCAGTCCATCAGGCCCTGGGGATTTATCGGCCTTCAATCCCATCAATTTCCCCAACACAATTTCCCGACTAATAAGGATTTCCCTCAGTTCCTCCTCTGACCCCTTTTATATCCGGAAGGTTGTTTGTGTGCTCCTTAGTGAATACCGAACCAAAGTACTTGTTCAATTGGTCCGCCATTTCTTTGTTCCCCGTTATGACTTCCCCTGATTCTGACTGCAGGAGACCTACGTTTGTCTTTACTAACCTTTTTCTCTTTACATATCTATCGAAACTTTTGCAATCCGTCTTAATGTTCCCTGCAAGCTTCTTCTCGTACTCCATTTTCCCTGCCCTAATCAAACCCTTTGTCCTCCTCTGCTGAGTTCTAAATTTCTCCCAGTCCCCGGGTTCGCTGCTATTTCTGGCCAATTTGAATGCCACTTCCTTGGCTTTAATACTATCCCTGATTTCCCTTGATAGCCACGGTTGAGCCACCTTCCCTTTTTTATTTTTACGCCAGACAGGAATGTACAATTGTTGTAGTTCATCCATGCGGTCTCTAAATGTCTGCCATTGCCCATCCACAGTCAACCCCTTAAGTATCATTTGCCAATCTATCCTAGCCAATTCATGCCTCATACCTTCAAAGTTAGCCTTCTTTAAGTTCTGGACCATGGTCTCTGAATTAACTGTTTCATTCTCCATCCTAATGCAGAATTCCACCATATTATGGACACTCTTCCACAAGGGGCCTCGCACAACGAGATTGCTAATTAATCCTCTCTCATTACACAACACCCAGTCTAAGATGGCCTTCCCCCTAGTTGGTTCCTCGACATATTGATCTAAAAAACCATTCCTTATGCACTCCAGGAAATCCTCCTCCACTGTATTGTTTCCAGTTTGGTTAACCCAATCTATGTGCATATTAAAGTCACCCATTATAACTGCTGCACCTTTATTGCATGCACCCCTAATTTCCTGTTTGATGCCCTCCCCAACATCACTACTACTGTTTGGAGGTCTGTACACAACTCCCACAACGTTTTTTGCCCTTTGGTGTTCTGCAGCTCTACCCATATAGATTCCACATCATTCAAGCTAATGTCCTTCCTAACTATTGCCTTAATCTCCTCCTTAACCAGCAATGCTACCCCACCTCCTTTTCCTTTTATTCTATCTTTCCTCAATGTTGACTACCCCTGGATGTTGAGTTCCCAGCCCTGATCATCCTGGAGCCACGTCTCCGTAATCCCAATCACATCATATTTGTTAACATCTATTTGCACAGTTAATTCATCCACCTTATTGCGGATACTCCTTGCATTAAGACACAAAACCTTCAGGCTTGTTTTTTTAACACCCTTTGTCCTTTTAGAATTTTGCTGTACAGTGGCCCTTTTTGTTCTTTGCCTTGGGTTTCTCTGCCCTCCACTTTTCCTCATCTCCTTTCTGTCTTTTGCTTTTGCCTCCTTTTTGTTTCCCTCTGTCTCCCTGCATTGGTTCCCATCCCCCTGCCATATCAGTTTAACTCCTCCCCAACAGCACTAGCAAACACTCCCCCTAGGACATTGGTTCCGGTCCTGCCCAGGTGCAGACCGTTCGGTTTGTACTGGTCCCACCTCCCCCAGAACCGGTTGCAATGCCCCAGGAATTTGAATCTCTCGCTGCTGCACCATTGCTCAAGCCACGTATTCATCTGCGCTATCCTGCGATTCCTACTCTGACTAGCACGTGGCACTGGTAGCAATCCCGAGATTACTACTTTTGAGGTCCTACTTTTTAATTTAGCTCCTAGCTCCTTAAATTCGTTTCGTAGGACCTCATCCCTTTTTTTACCGATGTCGTTGGTCCCAATGTGCACCACGACAACTGGCTGATCTCCTTCCCTTTTTAGAATGTCCTGCACCCGCTCTGAGACATCCTTGACCCTTGCACCAGGGAGGCAACATACCATCCTGGAGTCTCGGTTGCGGCTGCAGAAACGCCTATCTATTCCCCTTACAATTGAATCCCCTATCACTATCGCTCTCCCACTCTTTTTCCTGCCCTCCTGTGCAACAGAGCCAGGCATGGTGCCATGAACTTGGCTGCTGCTGCCCTCCCCTGATGAGTCATCCCCCTCAACAGTACCCAAAGCAGTGTATTTGTTTTGCAGGGGGATGACCGCAGGGGACCCCTGCACTACCTTCCTTGCACTTCTCTTCCTGTTGGTCTTCCATTCCCTATTGTTATGTAACACTGAATGTACCCTTATGCTGTACATACCTTACCTGTACACCAGAGCATGCTGCTGCTGGAGATCTAAGGGTTACCTGCAACTGCAGGTAACCCAGTATAAAAGGGAGCTCACAGCTTGGTGTCCTCACTCGAGGAGCTGCAAATAAAGGACTACACAGTTTAAGTATCATACTCTGCCTCGTGCAGTCATTACTAAAGGTGCCTACATACACTACTGTTCCCTCATCCAAATTATTTATATATATTGTGAATAGCTGGGGCCCAAGCTCTGTGGTACCCCACTAGTCACTGCCTGCCACCCCGAAAAAGACCCGTTTATTCCTACTCTCTGTTTCCTGTCAGTTAACCAATTTTCAATCCATGCCAAGACATTACCCCCAATCCTATGTGCTTTAATTTTGCTCACGAAACTCTTCTGTGGGACTTTATCAAAGGCCTTCTGAAAATCCAAATACACTACATCCACTGGTTCTCTCTTATCTATTTTATCAGTTACAACTTCAAAAAACTCCAGCAGGTTTGTCAAACATGATTTTCATTTCATAAATCCATGTTGACTTTGTTTAATCTTGTTGATATTATCTAAGTGTGTCGTTATCACATCCTTTATAATAGAGTTCAGCATTTTCCCTACAACTGATGTCAGGCTAACCGGTCTGTAGTTCCCCGTTTTCTCTCTCCCTTCTTTTTTCAATAGTGGGGTTACATTTGCCACTCTTCAATCTGCAGGAACCGATCTATAATCTATAAAATTTTGGAAGATGATAACCAATGCATCCACTATTTCCATGGCTACCTCTTTTAGTACTCTGGGATGCAGATCATCAGGCCCTGGGGATGTATCTGCCTTCAGTCCCATTAATTTCTCCAGCATTATTTTCTTACTAATAATCATTTCCTTTCATTCCTCTTGCTCACTAGATCCTTGGTTTCCCAGTGTTTCTGGGATGTTATTTGTGTCCTCTTCCATGAAGACTTTAATCTACATATTGACTGGGCTAACCAAACTGGTAGCAATGCGGTGGAGGAAGATTTCCTGGAGTGTATCCGGGATGGTTTTCTAGACCAATATGTCGAGGAACCAACGAGAGGGCTGGCCATCCTAGACTGGGTGATGTGTAATGAGAAAGGACTAATTAACAATCTTGTTGTGCGAGGCTGCTTGGGGAAGAGTGACCATAATATGGTAGAATTTTTTATTGAGATGGAGAGTGACAAAGTTAATTCAGAGACTAGGGTCCTGAACTTAAGGAAAGGTAACTTCGATGGTGTTAGCGTTAGTGTTTTCTCAGAAGAATCACGCAACACTCAGAGTCGGTTCCAATGCTGATGCGGCCTTTATTACGCTTAGCGGGGAGGAAATCACAAGACTGAGTCCAGGCTTCTCTCCACAGAACAAAGGGTTACATTCACTTTTATATGGTTCACAACAGTTACAAACAGTTTACTACTGTTACACAGCCCATCACGGCTGGACACAAGCCAATCACAACGATTATAGATTACATATAGGTTCTTTTAACCCAATAGAATTCCCCTTATGTCTCAGGAACCATGTGTTCGTCTCTTGTCAGCTTGGGCTGATTGATATAGGTTCTCTCACTAGTTCTTTCTTCTTGGAGAAATAATTAGTTTAGAACCTTGTTTACAGGAGATGGGTTCTCTTATCTCTTTCTTCCTGGGGAATTAATTGGTTTATGGCCTTGAATACGGGAGATGGGTTCTCTCCTCATTATTCTTATCCTGCATCCAAGGCATTCCTATAGTGGGCCTCACAGGGTTATTGCTCGATCATTGAACATTCAACAGTTCACAGCTTGACTACCTGATTTCCCATCATGCCTGGGCAGCCATTTTATGTGTGGCCACTTTAAACTTATATGCGTTTAGATATATCTAGCAGGTGCCTAATGCCTAGTATTCTGGTATATTCTAAAGGTGCCTACCTCCTACAACAACTCCCCCTTTCGGTAAAGGGACTAGTCCTAGTCCCCTTTTAACCGACCATTCGACCTTTATTAGATTTTGTGCACGGCCCGGTACTCCCTGCCTCAACGTGCTGGCCAGTCACGCGGTTTCAGGAGTCCCGGTTGCTTAAATCGAATTGACAAAGTCCAAATCCTCCTGCCCCCTTACAAAACAGGCTTGTTTAGTATCCGGGGAACGGTGATTTGTCCGTCGTCGTTGTGCGTGGTGTCTGCATGCCTGGCAGGCCATTATTCCCCATGTTATTGCTAAGATCAATTGTATCCCGACCAGTATGTGTGATATTATTCGAATCCATGTTTGGATGCTCACATTCATTCCCCAGTTCCAGACTTTCTCCACCAACTCTGACTTTGTAAGTCTACCTCGGTATCTTCTTCCAGTACTTTGATTTTAGTTTGTAGTTGGTGGTAGAGCTTTACGGATTGACCCACCCTGAGCCTCAACTCTCATAATACTTCGGTTAGATGTGGGATAGGGACCTGATCTGGCTCGTCATAATCCTGCAAATGATCATGGAGCTGATCGGTTACCTCAATAACTTCGGACTTCCGGCGCCTAACCTGGGTGATGTGCGCTTGCCTGATCGTGACAGGTCGTAGTGGTGTAAAGCAAAAGTTTGGCTGTGGTATAGGGCACTGCAGGTCATTATACTGGAATGAACGCTCAGTAGTAGAGACGCAGTATCTTCCCTTCCCTCCGTAGCCTGCCCTCGCGAAGTGCATGTGTGCGGGCACTATTTCTAGTACACACCCGTCGGTTGGGTTAAACCCGCACTCGTCTAGCTCCCCTCGGCCCACCAGGTGAGGGCATACTGTGATTTCCCCCTTTTGCTTGCAATCTGCTAGGGAAATCCTGGTAAGTATGTTGTTTCGACGAACGGCAGAGGTGGTGGTCAGGTAGTAGCGTATGGAGACATTTTCCCGTATTATTCCGATATTCTCTCGTTGGTATAGGGGGAACGGCCCTGAGTCCGGCGTGGCTATAGGGATCATCAGGACTGTCCCTATCCCGGTAGTCCTACTCATCTGGCAATCTGGAATTGCTGGGTATACTCGGGTCAGTCCCTTCAGAGTACAATTATCCAGTGTCCCCCTTTGGTTAGCCAACTGAGCTAAATGTGAACGGTCTATCCAATCGGGTACTTCCCCGCGTTGGATCTGGTCGAGATTGTGGCGGATCTGTCCCACCATCCACAGACCATAAGCGTGACAGAGTTGCCCCTGTCTTTGCTTTCCCTGTATCTTCCTGTTCTCTATCAATGAGGTGATTGATGGTTCTGGCGTGAGCTTCCAGGACTGAGATGCCATCCAGCTGGATTTTGGCACCCTCCTTTCCTAGGTTGGCTTGGTCTTCCTGGTTTTGCTCCACCCTTTCCAATAACCCCTTCATCACCCCTCTAAGCTGTTCCACCCTCTCATTTAATCCTTGTATGTCTATCGAGTTCACTACGGAGGTCCCTGTATTGAAAACGGTAGCAACATCATTAACTATTTCCCTCTTCATCCTGGGGGCTAACCCCTGTCCCCGGAACCTACTGGCACCCATTGCATCGGCAGCCTGCTGCATTACAACTTTACTTAATACATTGTACATCTTCCTTGACTGTTCTGTACAGTATTCCGGCATCTGGATGCCTGAAATATTGATCAGAACAGGCACAATTTCATGTTTAACATTATCATACAACAGTTCCCCCTCGTTGTACATTACAATCCCATTCTCTGGTCCCTTCGTAGTTATGGGACAAGGCAGTTCCTCGGGTAATGTAGTGATTCTTATGGGGCTCGGTGTCGGAATGGGTGAGAAACATACATACAATGATATTGCAGCCACCCCCGCCTCCTCGTAATACCCTCACAGCCCCATTCCCTTCTTGCGGATGACTGATTGCTGGGATTGTCCCGGAGGCGCGCAAATTATGCCGAAAGTACATTCATCAGGCCCTTTGACATCCCTCCGTTTAATGCATCTGCTCCTTATACCCGTGGAGCACTGTACACATACCCGGTTCTTATTAGGATTCTTATTAGGATTCACTTGTAACCATGCATTAAAATAAGTCCTGTCCTTGCTCCAGTCCTTGGCTGCTGGGATGCACATTCCGTCTGTTAAATTAAACAAGACTCCATAGTTCATGTAGTTGTTTATTTCCAGCGTGCTCTGCTGTCCGTCGCTGTTGCCCAGGGTACGTGCATGTCGCAGGGCTATCCATATTACGAGTAGCGCCTTTCGTATTCCCATTCCGGTAAGTATTATCTGTAATTTTAAACAGACGGCCTGGTCGTCACCAGGGGTTAAGTTTTTTGCTCTACGAGTGTCCCTGTCACCCTGCAAAATCAGAAGCACAAGGTTATAATCGAACCATTTCAAGTTGAATCTGTAGGGCGTGCGCCCGTGTCTTTACCCACTTAAATATTACCTAAACTCCTATGACCAAGGCCAAAGCTATTCCTCCAAACATCGCTGTCTGCTTTACCGTTAGGTTGGGTTTGTGGACTACACCTACCCACCGTGGGGTACATTGGCTCTATTGCCAGAGGTGATGGTGCTATGGCTGCGCACTGCACTATCCGTCTAGTCCCGTTATCTCTTCCAGCCTGTTTACCTTAGCTTTTAACTCTGCAATTTGTTTTATTGAGTATCTATTTCTTTATTGTATCAGGCAAGTATTATTACATAAGCTAGTTCTGTTTTTATTTTTGTTTCCTCTGTTAGGTGAGTTTTTTTTTCCTATTAAGAAATCCAAATTAATAATGTTCAGTATAAAACGGCTGTCAATGGAAAGGGTTAACTCCTTTTAGGTTTGTAAGAAGACCTGATGTCATTACGTGACTTCACGTAATCATCTGAAAAAAAGTCTTTGTGCCTTCAAAACTGGCTTCGAAATTAGGAATCTGTTAAAAACAGCATAAATCATTAGAGTAAACTCCAATGTTTTCTTAACTTCTAATTCAAGTACTTGCCAAAGAATTTTTTTTTTTAATTGTTTTAAAACAAGACCACACATACAATAGCAATTTTGTTTACTGAAATTCAATTCTGTTTTTTTTTTATTTCTCTCTTTCTCCTCGTTATCTTCAAAATCCTCCTGCTTGTTTAGACTGTTCGGGACTTTTTTTTGATAAACACTGTCCATTTTGGAAATCTTTTCAAACTGCATTGAAACTTTTTCATAATTTAAAATTCGAATCCATGTAGAGTGTTTTTTACTTATTCCAATTTTTTTTTCCTTCTAATTAAACCAATATCTTTTTCACAGCAAACATCAACTAGTATTTAGTAAGTTATGTCTTTTTCCATTTAGTCCGTTACATTTTTTTTTCTTTCTTCAAATTAGGTTTTGTATTTTACACGGAGGGTTCGTAACTCCATAAAGTTGTTAATTTAAAATCATTTGTTTACTTTCAAAGTGGCGTCTTTATCTTTTTCTTTTTCTCCATAACTGGAATGGAGTCCAACTTTGAGAGTTTGAGGGCTGCCTTTCGTTATCTCAAAATGCTCTAGTTTCAAAGTCGTTACTAAAGCTTGCTGTTTTTAACATTTTCCAAAAGTCCCTTTTGCACCATCGCAGATAGCTCGCCACTCGCCCAGAAGTTTGACCTGATCAGATTTAATTTAATAATTTTTTTTTTTTGAATCCACCTCAGTATTTTCTGTGCCTTCTCTGAATATCTCAAAATCCCAATTCAAACTTTGTAATTTCAATCTTTATTTAAAACTTTTTTTTTGCTAGAAGCTCTTTTTTTTTAAAGCATTCTTTATCTCATTCCGAGACTAAATTTATGTCTTTCAACCCAATCAATCATTGCATGTTTTCTTTCGGCAAGTAAGTGAGCGTGTCAAATAAATCTTTTGCTCAACAAACCTATCCTTTATTTGTTTATTTTCCTAGCTCCGTAACTTATCATCCGAATAAATCCACACCTGCGTTTCTAACTTAAATGTCTTAAAACTTCCCACATACAGGACAACATTAAAAAGGGTTAAAAAAAGACTTTCACTCTGTTTCTAAAATAAACAGACACTTGCATTCCTCTTCCAACCAGGCTTTCGGAACATGAAAACATAAAAAAAATTCATTCTGCAGTCAAAAATCACACAGACACTTCTCACTCAACAATCAGACATTTACAACAGTCTCTCTTCTTGTTTTGGCCGGCTCTATTTTTGGATCCATGACCTTTCAGGGAATTCATAGTTTTATCTAAATAATTCCTCACATAACTAGTTCCTGAGGATTCCACCCTGCTTTAATCATTTTTTCGATTAGCTTCTTTTGTTTTTCCGCCAGGTGGCGGGTAAGCGACCCTTCTGGTCCCCACTCGAGTTTACTTGTTTTCATGGCCATTCCTGGGTAGGACTAGTACCGTTAGGAATCTACTCTCAGAGGTTCGCTTTCTTTCTAGCGCGACTTGTAGTAAACTGTCTCTTGGCTACTGTCAGGTCACAAGTTCTGCTGTTACACAAACTTATACAATTCTTAAAAACGCGTTTAAGCAATTCCCGCAGTGCTCGACGTATCCTTAACGACTACCTACCACCGCTCGGCCCGTTGGTCCGACCCTGTTCACAGGTTTGGATTCCGTTAGCTGCTGTACACCGCTTGGTTCTACCCCGGGGTATTTCAAATTACACTACTGGGTCCGGAAGATGTCTCTCGGTATCATGATCCCACGGTCTAAGTGTGTTCCCTACGCCTACTTGGTTCCTGGCCGTCACGTGGGACAAAAGTCCTCTTAATTCAGGCTCAGGCTAGGCGTTTGAGATATTAGACTGTCTCCTCGTGTCGATCAACCAGCTTCCACCTTCCGCACCCTTTATACTTAAAAATCGTTTTTTTTTATACTCACCCGGGTTTTTCCAAGGGCGTCCAGCGACTCCGGGAAATCCCGTCGACTACGCCACTGTTAGCGTTAGTGTTTTCTCAGAAGAATCACTCAACACTCAGAGTCGGTTCCAATGCTGATGCGGCCTTTATTACGCTTAGCGGGGAGGAAATCACGACTGAGTCCAGGCTTCTCTCCACAGAACAAAGGGTTACATTCACTTTTATATGTTTCACAACAGTTACAAACAGTTTACTACAGTTACACAGCCCATCACGGCTGGACACAAGCCAATCACAATGATTATAGATTACATATAGGTTCTTTTAACCCAATAGAATTCCCCTTATGTCTCAGGAACCATGTGTTCGTCTCTTGTCAGCTTGGGCTGATTGATATAGGTTCTCTCACTAGTTCTTTCTTCTTGGAGAAATAATTAGTTTATAACCTTGTTTACAGGAGATGGGTTCTCTTATCTCTTTCTTCCTGGGGAATTAATTGGTTTATGGCCTTGAATACGGGAGATGGGTTCTCTCCTCATTATTCTTATCCTGCATCCAAGGCATTCCTATAGTGGGCCTCACAGGGTTATTGCTCGGTCATTGAACATTCAACAGTTCACAGCTTGACTACCTGATTTCCCATCATGCCTGGGCAGCCATTTTATGTGTGGCCACTTTAAACTTATATGAGTTTAGATATATCTAGCAGGTGCCTAATGCCTAGTATTCTGGTATATTCTAAAGGTGCCTACCTCCTACAACAGATGGTATGAGACGTGAATTGGCTAAAATAGACTGGCGAGTGATACTTAAAGGGTTGATAGTGGATAGGCAATGGCAAACATTTAAAGATCACATGGCTGAACTTCAACAATTGTACATCCCTGTCTGGAGTAAAAATAAAACGGGGAAGGTGGCTCAACCGTGGGATCGTGTTAAATCCAAGGAAGAAGCATATAAATTGGCCAGAAAAAGCATCAAACCTGAGGACTGGGAGAATTTTGTAATACAGCAGAGGAGGACAAAGGGTTTAATTAGGAGGGGGAAAATAGAGTATGAGAGGAAGCTTGCTGGGAACATAAAAACTGACTGCAAAAGCTTCTATAGATATGTGAAGAGAAAAAGATTAGTGAAAACAAACGTAGGTCCCTTGCAGTCAGATTCAGGTGAATTTATAATGGGGAACAAAGAAATGGCAGACCAATTGAACAAATACTTTGGTTCTGTCTTCACTAAGGAAGATACAAATAACCTTCCGGAAATACTAGGGGACCGAGGGTCTAGTGAGAAGGAGGAACTGAAAGAAATCCTTATTAGGTGGGAAATTGTGTTTGGGAAATTGATGGGATTGAAGGCCGATAAATCCCCGGGGCCTGATTGTCTACATCCCAGAGTACTTAAGGAAGTGGCCCTAGAAATAGTGGATGCATTGATGATCATTTTCCAACAGTCTATCGACTCTGGATCAGTTCGTATGGACTGGAGGGTAGCTAATGTAACACCATTATTTAAAAAAGGAGAGAGAATACAAGTAATTATAGACCGGTTAGCCTGACATCAGTAGTGGGGAAAATGTTGGAATCAATTATTAAAGATGAAATAGCAGCGCATTTGGAAAGCAGTGACAGGATCGGCCCAAGTCAGCATGGATTTATGAAAGGGAAATCATGATTGACAAATCATCTAGAATTTTTTGAGGATGTAACTAGCAGAGTGGACAAGGGAGAACCAGTGGATGTGGTGTATTTGAACTTTCAAAAGGCTTTTGACAAGGTCCCACACAAGAGATTGGTGTGTAAAATTAAAGCACATGGTATTGGGGATAATGTACTGACCTGGATCGAGAATTGGTTGGCAGACAGGAAGCAGAGAGTCGGGATATACGGGTCTTTTTCAGAATGGCAGGCAGTGACTAGTTGGGTGCCGCAGGGCTCAGTGCTGGGACCCCAGCTATTTAAAATATACATTAATGATTTGGATGAGGGAATTGAGTATAATATGTCCAAGTTTGCAGATGACACTAAGCTGGGTGGCGGTGTGAGCTGTGAGGAGGACGCTAAGAGGCTGCAGGGTGACTTGGACAGGTTAGGTGAGTGGGCAAACGCATGGCAGATGCAGTATAATGTGGATAAATGTGAGGTTATCCATGGCAAAAACACGAAGGCAGAATATTATCTGAATGGTGGCAGATTAGGAAAAGGGGAGGTGCAACGAGACCTGGGTGTCATGGTACATCAGTCATTGAAAGTTGGCATGCAGGTACAGCAGGCGGTGAAGAAGGCAAATGGCATGTTGGCCTTCAAAACGAGAGGATTTGAATATAGGAGCAGGGAGGTCTTACTGCAGTTGTACAGGGCCTTGGTGAGGCCGCACCTGGAATATTGGGTTCAGTTTTGGTCTCCGAACCTGAGCAAGGTCATTCTTGCTATTGAGGGAGTGCAGCAAAGGTTCACCAGACTGATTCCCAGGATGGCAGGACTGACATATGAGGAGAGACTGGGCCTCTATTTACTGGAGTTTAGAAGGATGAGAGGGGATCTCATAGAAACATATAAAATTTTGACGGGACTGGACATGTTAGATGCAGGAAGAATGTTCCCGATGTTGGGGAAGTCCAGAACCAGGGGACATAGTCTAAGGATAAGGGGTAAGCCATTTAGGACTGAGATGAGGAGAAACTTCTTCACTCAGAGAGTTGTTAACCTATGGAATTCCCTACTGCAGAGAGTTGTTGATGCCAGTTCATTGGATATATTCAAGAGGGAGTTAGATATGGCTCTTACGGCTAAAGGGATCAAGGGGTATGGAGACAAAGCAGGAAAGAGGTACTGAGGGAATGATCAGCCATGATCTTATTGAATAGTGGTGCAAGCTCAACAGGCCAAATGGCCTACTCCTGCACCTATTTTCTATGCTTCTATGTTTCTAAGACAGAACCGAAGTATTTATTTCATTGTTCTGCCATTTCCTTCTTCCCCATTACAAATTCTCCTGTTTCTGTCTGTAAAGGACCTACATTTGTCTTCAATAATCTTTTTCTTTTTACGTATTATAGAAATTTTTGCAGTCGTTTTTTATGTTCCTTGCAAGTTTACTCTCATACTCTATTTTTCCCCTCATAATCAACCTCTTGGTCCTTTTTTGCTGAATACTAAACCTCCCAATCCTCAGGCTTGCTACTTTTTGTGGCAACTTTGTATAACTCCTCTTTGGATCTAATACTATCTTAATTTCTTTTGTTAGCCATGGTTGGGCCACTTTTCCTTTTGTGTTTTTACACCAGAAAGGAATGTATAACTGTTGCAATTTATGCATTCGTTCCTTACATGTTAGCCATTGCCTATCCACCGTTATGCCTTTTAATGAATCTTCCCAATCTATCATAGCCAATTAATTCCTCATACCTTTGTAGTTTCATTTGTTCAGATTTCGGACCCTAGTTTCGGATTGAACTACTTCACTTTCCAACTTAATAAGAAATTCAATCATGTTATGGTCACTCTTCCCTAAAGGACCCCACACATCAAGACTTTTAATTAACCCCTTCTCATTGCACAATACTCATTCTAGGATAGCCTGTTCCATAGCAGGCTCCTCAACATTAACCATGCTGGGACTAGTGACCTGGCGAATGGAATAACTGTACGAGAGCTTTAACCTAAATAGTGTGGAGTAGCGGGGGGGGGGGGGGTGGGGTGGTGGGCGGAGGGGAGGGTTTAGGTGAGCGGAAATTTAAAAAGTCAACGAGAAAGTAGAAGGCAATAGAGCAGGGTGGCGATGGGGGAAATGATTACCAGAGTGTGACAGGAAGGGACAGAATGTATAAACATAAGAGTATATCAGAAAGTGGGGTCAAAGCAGGGAAAAACGGCAAAAAGACAAAATTAAAAGCTCTTTATCTGAATACACGCAGCATTCGTAACAAGATAGATGAGTTGACAGCACAAATAGATAGAAATGGGTATGATCTGATATCCATTACAGAGACGTGGTTGCAAGGTGACCAAGGCTAGGAACTGAATATTCAGGGGTAGTTGACAATTTGGAAGGACAGAAAGGAAAATGAGGTGGGGTAGCTCTGATAATAAAGGATGAGATCAGTTCAGCAGTTAGAAATGATATTAGCTCAGAAGATCAAGATATAGAATCAGTTTGGGTGGAGATAAGAAATAATAAGGGAAAGAAGTCACTGGTAGGCATAGTCTATAGGCCCCCTAACAGTAGCTGCACTGTTGGACAGAGTATAAATCAAGAAATAATGGAGGCTTGTAAAAAAGGTACGGCAATAATCATGGGCGATTTTAATCTTCATATCAATTGGACAAATCAATTTGGCCAAGGTAGCCTTGAGGAAGAGTTCATAGAGTGTATCCGGGATGGTTTCCTTGCACAGTATATTGTGGAACCAACCAGGGAGCAGGCTATCTTGGATCTAGTACTGTGTAATGAGACAGGATTAATAAATGATCGCCTAGTAAAGGATCCTCGAGGAAAGAGTGATCATGGTTGAATTTCAAATTGAGTTGGAGGGTGAGAAAGTTGGGTCTCAAACCAGTGTCCTGATCTTAAATAAAGGAGATTACAAAGATATAAAGGCAGAGTTGGCTAAAGTAGACTGGGAAAATAGATTAAAGAGTTAGATGGTTGATAATCAGTGGCAGACATTTAAGGAGATATTTCATATCTCTAAACAAAAATATATCCCAGAGAGAAGGAAAGACTTTGAGAGAAGGGAGAAACATCCGTGGCTTACTAAGGAAGTAAAGGATGGTATCAAATTAAAAACAAGGGCATACAATGTTGCCAAGATTAGTGGGAGGCCAGAGGATTGGGAAATTTTAAAAATCAGCAAAGGACGACTAAAAAAATAATAAATAGAGAGAAGGTGGATTATGAGAGTAAACTAGCAAGAAATATAAAAACAGATAGTAAGAGCTTCTACAGGTATATAAAAAGGAAGTGAGTAGCTAAAGTAAACATTGGTCCCTTGGAGGATGAGACTGGGGAATTAATAATGGGGAACAGGGAAATGGCAGAGAATTTGAACAATTATTCTGTTTCAGTCTTCGCGGTAGAAGACGCTAAAAACATCCCAATAATAGATTATCATGGAGCTGTAGGGAGGGGGGAACTTAAAACAATCACTAAAGAAAAAGTACTTTGTAAAATAATGGGACTAAAGGTGGACAAGTCCCCTGGACCTGATGGCCTGCATCCAAGCATCTTAAAAGAAGTGGCTGCAGAGATAGTGGATGCATTGGCTGCAATCTACCAAAATTCCCTGGATTCTGGGGAGGTCCCAGCAGATTGAAGAACCGCAACTGTAACGCCCCTATTAAGAAAAGGAGGGAGACAGAAAGCAGGAAACTCAAGACCAGTTAGCCTAACTTCTGTCAGCATGGTTTTATGAAAGGGAAATCATGTTTGACAAATTTGCTGGAGTTCTTTGAGGATGTAACGAGCAGGGTGAGAAGGGGGAACCAGTGGATGTGGCATATTTGGATTTCCAGAAGGTATTTGATAAGGAGCCACATAAAAGGTTACTGCACACGATAAGAGCTCATGGGGTTGGAGGAAATATATTAGCATGGATAGAGGATTGGCTAACTAACAGAAAACAGAGAGTCTGATAAATGGGTTATTTTCCAGTTGGTTAACAGTAACTAATGAGGTGGCACAGGGATCGGTGCTGGGGCCTCAACTATTTACAATCTATATTAATGACGTGGATGAAGGAACCGAGTGTAATGTAGCCAAGTTTGCTGATGATACAAAGCTGGGTGGGAAAGCAAATTGTGAGGAGGACACAATGAATGTGCAAAGGGTTATAGACAGGCTAAGTGAGTGGGCAAAAATTTGGCAGATTGAGTATAATGGAAATTTATCCACTTTGGCAGGAAAAATAAAAAAGCAAATGATTATTTAAATGGAGAGAGATTACAAAATGCTGCAGTACAGAGGGACCTGGGGGTCCTTGTGCATAAAACACAAAAAATTAGTATGCAGGGACAGCAAGTAATCAGGAAGGCAAATAGAATGTTGGTGTTTAAGGGGGATGGAGTATAACAGTAGGGAAGTGCTGCTACAACTGTGCAAGGTATTGGTGAGACCACACCTAGAGTACTGCATACAGTTTTGGTCTCCTTATTTAAGGAGGGATATACTTGCATTGGAGGCAGTTCATAGATTGATTGATTCCTGAGATGAAGGGGTTGACTTATGAAGAAAGGTTGAGCAGGTTGGGTCGAAACACATTGGAGTTTAGAAGAATGAGAGGTGATCGTATTGAAACATATGAGGGGGTTTGACAAGGTAGTTGCAGAGAGGATATTTCCACTCGTGGGGGATCTAGAACTAGGAGACATAGTTTAAGAATAAGGGGTCGCCCATTTAGAACTGAAATGAGGAGAAATTTCTTCTCTCAGAGTGTTGTAAATCTGTGGAATTTTCTGCCCCGAGAGCTGTGGAGGCTGGGTAATTGAATATATTTAAGGTGGAGATAGATTTTTGAACGCTAAGGGAGTGAAGGGTTATGGGGAGCGGGCGGGGATTTGGAGCTGAGCCGAAGATCTTATTAAATGGCAGAGCAGGCTTGAGTGGCCAATGGCCTACTCCTGCTCCTATTTCTTATGTTCTCAAAGGAATGGATGAGGGCTTCAGCAGTGGATGAGCTGAGGCAAGGTTGAAGACGGGCAATATTACGGAGGTGGAACTAGGCGGTCTTAGTTATGTGGTTGGAAATTCATTTCTGGGTCAAAGATGACACCAAGGTTGCGAACAGTATGGTTCAGCCTCAGACAGAGGTTGGGGAGAGGGATGGAGTCAGTGGCTAGGGAACGGAGTTTATGGCGGGGACCAGAAACAATGGCTTTGGTTTCCCAATATTGAATTCGAGAAAATTTCTGCTCATCCAGAACTGGATGTCAGACAAGCAGTCTGACAATTTGGAGACCGTGGAGGGATCGTGAGAATGGTAGTGAGGTAGAGCTGGGTATCATCAGTGTACATGTGGAAACTGACTGTGATTTTGGATGATGTTGACAAGGAGCAACATGTAGATGAGAAATAGGAGGGGGCCAAGGATAGATCTTTGGGAACAGGAAGTTGGAGAGGGACATAGACAGACTAAGTGAATGGGCAAAACTATGGCAAATGGAGTTCAATGTGGGCATGTGAGTTCATCCGCTTTGGACCCAAGAAAGATAAATGAGAGTATTTTCCAAATGGTGAGAAACTATGGAGGAACAAAGAGATTTGGGAGTACACAAATCATTAAGAGCCTGTAGACAGATACAAAAAGCAATCAAACAGGCTAATGGAATGTTGGCCTTTATCTCAATGGAGCTGGATTACAAAGGGGAGGAAGTGATGCTTCAGTTGTACATCTGGAGCACTGCATTCAGTTCTGGGCATCACACCTCAGGAAGGATCGAGCCTGAGGAAAAGAGTGTTCGAAGAGCAGGCCGTCAAATCTACCACCAAGCTCATGGTCTGCAGGGCTGTAGTGATACCCGCCCTCCTGGATGGGTCAGAGACGTGGACTATATACAATAGACATCTCAAATCACTGGAGAAATACCACCAACAATGTCTCCGCTAGATCCTGCAAATCCCCTGGGAGGACAGACACATCAACGCTAGCGTCCTCGACCAGACCAACATCCCCAGCATTGAAGCACTGACCACACTTGACCAGCTCCGCTGGGCAGGTCACATTGTTCGCATGCCTGACACAAGACTCCCAAAGCAAGTGCTCTACTTGGAACTCCTACACGGCAAGTGAGCTCAAGGTGGGCAAAGGAAACGTTTGGACACCCTCAAAGCCTCCTTGATAAAATGCAACATCCCCACCGACACCCTGGAGTCCCTGGCCAAAGACCGCCCTTAGTGGAGGAAGTGCATCCGGGAGGGCACTGAGCATCTCGAGTCTCATCGCCGAGAGCATGCAGAAACCAAGCGCAGACAGCGGAAGGAGCGTGTGGCAAACCAGTCCCACCCAGTCTTTCCTTCAACGACTGTCTGTCCCACCTGCGACAGAGACTTTAATTCCCGTATTAACATAGAAACATAGAAAATAGGTGCAGGAGTAGGCCATTCGGCCCTTCTAGCCTGCACCGCCATTCAATGAGTTCATGGCTGAACATGCAACTTCAGTACCCCATTCCTGCTTTCTCACCATACCCCTTGATCCCCCTAGTAGTAAGGACTTCATCTAACTCCTTTTTGAATATATTTAGTGAATTGGCCTCAACAACTTTCTGTGGTAGAGAATTCCACAGGTTCACCACTCTCTAGGTGAAGAAATTCCTCCTCATCTCGGTCCTAAATGGCTTACCCCTTATCCTTAGACTGTGTCCCCTGGTTCTGGACTTCCCCAACATTGGGAACATTCTTCCTGCATCTAACCTGTCTAACCCCGTCAGAATTTTAAACGTTTCTATGAGGTCCCCTCTCATTCTTCTGAACTCCAGTGAATACAAGCCCAGTTGATCCAGTCTTTCTTGATAGGTCAGTCCCGCCATCCCGGGAGTCAGTCTGGTGAACCTTCGCTGCACTCCCTCAATAGCAAGAATGTCCTTCCTCAGGTTATGCGACCAAAACTGTACACAATACTCCAGGTGTGGCCTCACCAAGGCCCTGTACAACTGTAGCAACACCTCCCTGCCCCTGTACTCAAATCCCCTTGCTATGAAGGCCAACATGCCATTTGCTTTCTTAACCGCCTGCTGTACCTGCATGCCAACCTTCAATGACTGATGTACCATGACACCCAGGTCTCTTTGCACCTCCCCTTTTCCTAATCTGTCACCATTCAGATAATAGTCTGTCTCTCTGTTTTTACCACCAAAGTGGATAACCTCACATTTATCCACATTATACTTCATCTGCCATGCATTTGCCCACTCACCTAACCTATCCAAGTCGCTCTGCAGCCTCATAGCATCCTCCTCGCAGCTCACACTGCCACCCAACTTAGTGTCATCCGCAAATTTGGAGATACTACATTTAATCCCCTCGTCTAAATCATTAATGTACAGTGTAAACAGCTGGGGCCCCAGCACAGAACCTTGCGGTAACACATTAGTCACTGCCTGCCATTCTGAAAAGTCCCCATTTACTCCTACTCTTTGCTTCCTGTCTGACAACCAGTTCTCAATCCATGTCAGCACACTACCCCCAATCCCATGTGCTTTAACTTTGCACATTAATCTCTTGTGTGCGACCTTGTCGAAAGCCTTCTGAAAGTCCAAATATACCACATCAACTGGTTCTCCCTTGTCCACTCTACTGGAAACATCCTCAAAAAATTCCAGAAGATTTGTCAAGCATGACTGTTCAGTCACCTGAGAACTCATTTTTAGAGTGGAAGCAAGTCTTCCTCGATTTCGAGGGACTACCTATGATGATGATGATTGGCCTTGGAAAGGGGGCAGTGCAGATTCACCAGAATTATACTGGATTAATTTATGAGGACAGATTGCATAAACCTTTCTTGTATTCCCTTGATTATAGGAGATTGAGGGATGATGGAGATGTTTAAAATGTTAAAAGGATTTGATAGGGTCAATACGTAGAAATTATTTCCTTTGGTGAGGGAATCAAGAACAAGGCGACATAATCATAGGGTCCAAATTTGGCCCACCCATTTTTTCGGCGCACTCACATGAGATATGCCGACTTCCTAGGATTAAAAACAGCGGCAAAAAGTTTACCCCGGATTCGGCCGCTCTGTGGCCACTCCCATGGCTTGGCGTGGCGTGGCAATTCAATTAGGGGGCGGAGCTAGGGCCCTGCGCTTAAAAGAATGCCGACAGCTCAATGCATGCGCACTGGAAGTTCCGCGCATGCGCAGTAGCTCCTCTGCAGCGTGAGACCCGATGTCCCGCCCCTATCCCAGGCCGAGTGGCCTCATGTGCGTGCCGGGCTGCTGCACGTCATAGAGAGAGTCCCGCACCGATACCCGGCCAAGTGGCCTCCCGCACCAGCCGGCCTGGGCTGAGTTAGGAAGGTAGGACTTAAGTTTTATTTGTTATTTATTATTGATGGTTGTGCTTTGTTTAGTGAGGAGAGTTTTGGTGGGGGCGGGGGAGGAGGAGAGTTTTGATTGGGTGGGGGGAGAGAGTTTTGATCGGCGGGAGGCAGTTTTGATGGGGGGTGGGAGTTTTGATGGGGGGGAGTTTTAGTGGGGGTTGATGGCATGGCGGGGGGGGGAGTTTTGATGGGGAGGGGTGGGGGGGAAGTTTTGATAGGGGAGGTGGTGATAACTGTGTAACCAGTAATTTTACTGAGCTTACTCAAGACTTTCCTTAACGCACCCGACCCCATATGCTGACGCATCGCATGTGAGAACTAGCTTTTTACCTGGGTCAAAGAAAGTCAAAACATTGTTCGAACACAGAAGGCTGCGTGCCTTATTGAAGGCGCGTTCCTGGGCGTCCCCCCAAAACCAATCGCACCCCTTCCTGAGTAGCACGTGGAGAGGCTCCAGCAGCGTGCTCAAGTTCTGCATAAAGTTCCCAAAGTAATTGAGTAGCCTGAGAAAGGCACGCAGTTCTGAGATATTCTGGGGCCTGGATGCCAGGTAAATTGCTTCTGTTTTGGACTCTGTTGGGCGGATTCCATCAGCGGCAATCCTTCTGCCCAAAAATTCAACCTCGGGTGTGAGAAACAGGCACTTGGATTTCTTGACTCGTAGGCCTACCCGATCCAACCGCTTTAGTACTTCCTCCAAATTACGGAGATGGGAGTCGGTGTCCCTGCCCGTGATAAGTATGTCGTCTTGAAATACAACCGTCCCCGGGATGGACTTGAGCAGACTCTCCATGTTGCGCTGGAATATGGCAGCTGCTGCCCTGATGCCGAATGGGCATCGATTGTACATAAAAAGGCCTCGATGTGTGTTGATGGTGGTGAGTAGCTTGGATTCTTCGGTCAATTTTTGCGTCATATACGCAGATGTGAGGTCTAATTTTGAGAAAAGTTTACCTCCAGCCAATGTGGCAAATAAGTCCTCCGCTCTGGGCAGCGGATACTGGTCCTGTAGGGAGACTCTGTTTATGGTAGATTTGTAATCCCCACAGATTCGTACGGATCCATCAGGCTTCATGACTGGGACGATGGGACTTGCCCAGTCACTAAATTCCACGGGTGATATAATGCCTTCCCGCAGAAGCCTGTCTAGTTCGTGTTCAATCTTTTCCCTCATCACATAGGGTACAGCTCTGGTCTTGTGATGGACCGGTCTAGCATCCTGTGTGATGTAGATTTTGACTTTGGCCCCTTTGAAAGTGCCCACAGCTAGCTGAAAGAGATGTTCAAATCGCTTTATAACTGTTGAGCAGGAGGTCCGTTCCTCTAATGACATGGCATGGACATCATCCCATTTCCAGTTTAGTTTTGCCAGCCAGCTTCTCCCCAGCAGTGCTGGGGGGGTCTCCGGGGACAATCCACAGGGGAAGTTGGTTCACTGTCCCTTTGTGTGTGACAGAGAGCATGGCGCTGCCGAGGACTGGTACGATTTCTTTGGTATAGGTCCTTAGTTTGGTGTCGACCCTTGTGAGTTTTGGTCTGTCTCTTTTATGCGGCCACAGTTGTTCAAATTGTTGAGCGCCCTTGAGAGATTGACTCGCTCCCGTATCCAGCTCCATGTTGACAGGTATGCTGTTGAGTAGGACCCTCATCATTATAGGAGGCGTCATGTTGTAAGAGCAGCGGCCATTGATCGTGTTGACCCACTGTACATCGGTGTCCCGGGTACTGTCCCCACCGTCTTCTGGTCCACTCTCTGACCCATCCGATTCGTATACCAGCCGAGCTGCCGTTTTTTTGCACATGCGGGCCAAATGCCCTGTATATTCACAGTTCCTGCAAACAGCCTGCTGAAATCGACATCCCCTTGACGAGTGCCCACCCCCACACCTCCAGCACAGACCTGTTCCATTGTTCAAAGAGTTCCCAAAGAATGAGCTGTATCTGGCTGATCTCTCTTGAGCTTCTCTCAGTTTGTAGTTGATTGCTCGCATTGTGGGTTGATGAGGTGTGAACGGCCGTTCCTGTGGCCCTTGATGGCTTCTGGCGCCACTGCCTGCTGTCGAGAGCCTGTTCTCCCGGTTTTGTCTGTGTGTGGGGGTAGCAGCTTGTTTAATGCTGTGAACTTCTTGTTCCGATATTTCGTTAGTTGTCGTACCTGCATTGTAAATCAACCTCGTTTCTTCTTCCCCTACCAAGTATGTCTGTGGAACCAGTGCTGCTGCCTCTAAGGTCGGGTTCTTGGTCTCTATGAGCTTTCAGAATATGCCTGCGTGGCCTATTCCTTCAATGAAAAAGTCTCTCAGCATTTCTCTCCTCAGTTCATCGGAGAACTCACATAAACTAGCCAATCTCCGAAGTTCCGCCACGAAGTTGGATATGCTCTGGCCCACACAGCGTCTGTAGTTGTAGAACCTGTGTCTTGCCATGTGTAGGCTGCTCGCTGGCTTCAGATGGTCTCTTACCAGTGTGCTCAATTCTTCAAACGACTTGCTTGCTGGTTTCTCGGGTGCCAGCAGATCCTTCATTAAAGCGTATGTTTTCGTGCCACAGCTGGTCAAGAGATGCTTTTTTAGCCTGTCCTGCCACCTTCACGATTTGGGCACATATACCCCCAGGTCTCTCTGTACACGAACCCCCTTTAGTTTATATTGCCTCCCCTTGTTCTTCCTACCAAAATGTAGAAATATAATCTTAATGTAATCTTAAAATTAGAGCTAGGCCATTTAGGAGTGAAATCAGGAAGCACTTTTTACACACCAAGGGTAGTCGAAATTTGAAACTCTCTCCCAAAAGGCTGTGGATGCTGGGACAATTGGAGCTTACAAGACAGAGATAGCTAGATTTTTATTAGGTAAGGGTATCGCACGATATGGAGCAAAGGTGGGAAAGTGGCATTGAGGTGCAGATCAGCCATGATCTAATTGACTGGCAGAACAAGCTTAAGGGGCTGAATGGCCTCCTTCTGTTCCTAATGTTCCTGTATCCCATATTTCTATTGAACTGTAAATAAATATTTTTGGTTCACATGCTTCTGGGGCAGAAACTGTGCACAACAGATCATCGTTCTGCCTGTGAATCACAGGGCCATTCCCACTGAAACTTTTTGGCTTGAGGTTAATTACGCGTTCAGTGTGAATATTTGGTATTAGCGGTTCGATACGACTGAGTAGGCCACTTCAGAGGATAGAGTATGGGACTGGATTCACAATTTAGGCCAGACTGGGTCAGGACACCAGGCTTCCTTCCCTAAAGGACATTCGTGAACTAGTTGAGTTTTTACGACAATCTGACAACTTCATGGTCACTTTTACTGATCCCAGCTTTTTATTTATTCAAATTTTCAAACTGTCATGGTGAAATTTGAACGCGCCTTCTCTGGATTATTAATCCAGCCCTCTGTATTGTTTGCCAAGTAACATGGGCTCAGTTTTGGCCAGGAGTTGCTCCGTTTTTTTGGGGAGTAACTTGGTTTTTCTGGCGTAACTTAAAAATCCCCATTTTCCCCAATCAATTTGCACCAGCGTAACTGAGTTTGTTACGATTTTTTTAGGTTAGTTTTTTTTTCCTCAATAGGGGGCGTTACCAGCCACCTATGCCAGTTCTGCCCATTTAGTCAACTTTGGTCAGCTAATAGTTACTCCATTTATACTTAGGCCAGCGTATGTGGCCACTTCAGAAAACCCTTGTGGAGAGTTAAAAAAATCGGCGCAGGTAGGTACATCGGAGGCCATTCAGCCTGGGATAGGGGTAGGAAGTGGAGAGGACCTGCCTGTACCTGAACCACCAAGCCTTACAAACCACCAAACCTTGCAAACAAAAAGTACTAAGAATTCAATAAAAACTAAAAAATTTAAATAAATCCTACCTTCATCTTCAAACACAGCCAGAGAAGGCAGTGGGCCGACCGGTGCGGGAGACCACTCGGCCTGGGCTAGGGGCGGGGGGGCAGGAGAACTGATAGTGCTCCTGCCTGCCACCCGGACTTTTCACCTCCACCACTATACCTGGGAGTCCAATTCCAAGTGTTGATCAAGCACTGTGCGAAGAACTTTGAATACTGCCAAAAAGTTATCTTTTACCAGTTTGAGCCCGTGAAAAGCCTGTTTCTCAAGTGTTTCCTCACAACTCAAACTCCTGACACTAAAGATCACCCTCATAACTCTTCTCTGCCCGCCCCTAGCCCAACAAAGGAGGCAGAATAAATGTAGAGAACTTTACCTGAAGGAGCCCGTCGTCACTGTTGTTGCAGACTCGCAGCGCTACTGCGCTTCGTGGCCATCACCAGCGGACTCCACTGCGCATGTGCAGACATCCCGGCACAGTTTTCGGTGCCGAACGCTGACTCCACCCCCGACTCGATTGGCCAAAGTGGCAACATCATTTTTTGGTGCGCCTTGAAAAACGGGCTCAGCCAAAATTGAGGCCATAATCACTACATTGCCAGACCTGGTTTTCTATGTCAAAGATGTTATAAATACAAGTTACTGTTATTATTTTTTAATGTTGTCTATTTTATAGCTTTTTGGGAGAGGAGCTTTTTACTCATAACAATGAAATGACGTGAAATATTACAGAGCAGAAGCAGAAATAGCATTAAAAAGACTTGCATTTACAGAACACCATATTTCATTTCACATGCAATACATTACTTTGGAAAATAATTTTTCACGCAGGAAGATCTGCTCAAACAGCAATAAAACGATTGTCCAGTCAATCTGTTTTGATGGTATTGGTTGATAGAGGAATGTTGGGCCAGGGCATGAATGGCATGCCCTGAAATAACATGAATGGCACGAGATCTTCAACATCCCCCTGAACTCTCACACAGGTTTGCAGTATAATGTCTGATCTGAAGGTCCAACAATACAGATACTGCAGAGTGTTAGCCTAGATTACATACTCAACCCATGGACTCAAAGGTGGGAGTGTTACCAACTGAGCCAAGCAGAGACTAAAACCAGGAAGACTGCAACCAAAAGTTAAAATTCAAATGTAATTTTGACATTCAATGTGTGACACAAATGCTACTTTAGTCTTTAAAATGTGACTGTGGTCAGTAGTTTCCTGCATTGACTGTGAACACAAGAGGAGTGTTGCAGTTAATCACCAAATGTTCATTCTTCATTCACTGACTGGGAAAATGCCTAATTTGGGCAAAATGTACTTAATCAATGGGAATTTGGAGCTGAATGTATTTAGCCAACAGGAGAAGTCAAATGCGTGGAAAACCACAAGATGGTTTGGGGATTTTTGTGAAACTTCTAGTTACTTAACAAACAATATTTGTTATTGAGATAACCAATTGTGGTTGCCCTAGTTCAGTCATATTCCAAAATGTGCACTGAGCATTCTTTAAACAGAATCATCATAACGAAACAATTACAAGTAATAAAACACCTGCACAGGCTTATTAACGCAAAGTATTATAACAACATGGTTCATATCAAAGGTTAGTCTGTTTTGAAATTTTAAAAAAGTTTGGTGGGAAACGATGAAAGTTTAATTTGAAAGTAAATAATTTTAATGGGTGATGTTCATTGAAACGTCGTGCATTGCTGGGGACTGGAGGCTCAGTAAGTTTGATTCTCCTTTTCCTCTTCTCCTAGCTGCCTCCACACTGGGGCACTCTAAAAATTGGCCTCAGCCACCCTCGCACACCTCCCAGCATCAGCTTGACTGAGTTGGTGGTACTCTCACTGTTCCGATATTGTTGTAACTTTGAACCTATTGTCAAGTAGAGGAGGTTTGCTGGATGCTCCCTCTGGCCTGGAAGTGTTTGTATGATTAACGGTTGAAATGGCTGATCAGTAAAGAGCACAGGGTTTTCTGCTCTGAATCTTTTCTAGTTTGCTACTGACTGAACTTAACAACTACTACACTCGTTTCTGGGTCATAAGATTGCATGTTAAAGCCTTACTCCACAACTTGGTCTATTTTTAGGGAAATGCTGATAGTGCTGTGTTGCTGGAAGTTCCATCCTTCAGGTGAGATGTTAAACAGAAGCTCTATCAGTCTGTTCCATTGGCTCAGGAGAATGTTAAAGATCCCAGAAAAGGGCAACGAGTTCTCTTGGCATTTTGGCTAATACTCCCCCTTCAGACAATAATAACAAAAACAGATGAACTTATCACTTTGCTGTTATGGGATCTTGCAGTGCGCAAAATAGTTACCACTTTTGTCTACCTGACTGTAATTTAAAGTAATTCATTGTATATGAAGTGCTTAAGGATGTTTGTGAAAGATGCTACACAAATGCCTTGGAGAGGGTGCAAAGGAGATTTACCAGAATAATACCACGGACGAGTGACTTCCGTTATGTAGAGAGAGTAGTGAAGCAGTAATTTTTCTCCTTAGAGCAGAGAAGGTTAAGAGAAAATTTGATAGAGGTGTTCAAAATTATGAAGGGTTTTGATAGAGTACAAAGGGAGAAACTTTCCATGGGCAGGAGGGTCGGTAACCAGAGGGCACAGATTTAAGATCATTGGTAAAAGAACCAGAGGGGAGATGAGAAGCTTTCCTTTTTCATGCAGCAACTTGCTATAGCCTGGAACACGCTGCCTGGAAGGGTAGTAGAAGCAGAATCAGTAGTAATTTTCAACAGGGAATTGGATAAGTACTTGAAAAGGGAAAATCTGCAGGACTATAGGGAAAGAGCAGTGGGAGTGGGACTAATCGGATAGCTCTTTCAAAGAGCCGGCACGGACACGATGCTGTATGATTCTATGAATGCAACTCTTTATTCCCTTCTTCTAACTTGATAAAGAGCAGAATCAATAGAGGCTTGCAACAGGTTACCCACACACGGTGGAACGATGTAACGTGGTGAGCCATGTGAAGGAGAGTGACAAACACCTCCCTATGATAATAACCCACTTCACAGATTCCTACATTTTAGAACTTCCAATTGTGGGGTCCTTGGGCCCAAATTTTCCAGACCACTTTTTCTGGCGCACACTCCCGAGATGCGTCGACTTTGTGCACTCAAAACGGCGGCAAAAAATGTACTCAAATTCTGGCCACTCTGCTGTGTGTCCCAGGTCCTGGCACGGCGTTTCTCATGGAGTGGGGGGCGGAGCTACAGTCCTGCGCTGAAAACAGTGTCGGCAGCTGTCCGCATGTGCAGTAGAGCGTTCGCGCATGCGCAGTAGCTCCTCCCATGATTGTGATGATGATGTCTGCAGCGTGGGACCCAATGCGTCCTGCCGCTATCCCGGGCCGAGTGGCCTGCCGCACAGGTTGGCCGCTGCCTTCCCACGCTGATCGGGGAGGGGGGGGGAAGAGTTTTGATCGGGGTGGGGGGGGGAAGAGTTTTGATCGGGACGGGGGGTGGGGGGGGAAGAGTTTTGATTTGGGGGGGAAAGTTTTGATCGGGGGGGTGGGGGGAAGAATCTTCAAAGATTTTCCAGTACTTTAATATCTAGCTATCTTTACTAAAAATTCCCTATCTGCAGTATCTTACAGCTCACCCACTACTACACAGAATTCTAAAATATTACTAATTATCAGAGTCACACTACGCAATGCTGAACACCAAAATTTAAGTTTACATTTTGACATGCTTTTTTTGTTAAGTCTAACGTTTTAAATTTCTAAACCTAGTCAGGGCAATTCTTTGGTGCTGCAGAAGTCAAAATCCACACGAATCCATTAGGCGAGAGCATTGGTGCTCTTGATCTATTATTTACAAAGAAAATTCTCCCCTTGCTTAAGTCATCATCATCACAGGCAGTCCCTCGAAACGAGGATGACTTGCTTCCATGCCAAAAAAAGGATGAGTTCACAGGTGTTTCGAATGAAGAACCCGAACTACATCCTCAAGGGTGTAGGATGCCTGTGTGTGGATATTTTTACTGTGTGGAGGCCATTGCACACCAGCCACCACACGGGCTCGACAGAGCTAGGTCTTGGTCCAGTGGCAAGAATTACCCAAGACAACTGGAAACATAGAAATATAGAAAATAGGTGCAGGAGTAAGCCATTCAGCCCTTCGAGCCTGCACCACCATTCAATATGATCATGGCTGATCATGCAACTTCAGTACCCCATTCCTGCTTTCTCTCTATACCCCTTGATCCCTTTAGCCGTAAGGGCAACATCTAACTCCCTTTTGAATATATTTAACGAACTGGCCTCAATAACTTTCTGTGGTAGAGAATTCCACAGGTTCACCACTCTCTGAGTGAAGAAGTTTCTCCTCATCTCGGTCCTAAATGGCTTACCCCTTATCCTTAGACTGTGACCCCTGGTTCTGGACTTCCCCAATATCTGGAATATTCTTCCCGCATCTAACCTTTCCAATCGCGTCAGAATTTTATATGTTTCGATGAGATCCCCTCTCATTCTTTTAAATTCCAATGAATATAAGCTTAGTCGATCCAGTCTTTCTTCATATGTCAGTCCTGCCATCCTGGGAATCAGTCTGATGAACCTTCGCTGCACTCCCTCAATAGCAAGAATGTCCTTCCTCAGATTAGGAGACCAAAACTGTACACAATATTCCAGGTGAGGCCTCACTAAGGCTCTGTACAACTGCAGTAAGACCTCCATGCTCCTATACTCAAATCCCCTAGCTATGAAGGCCAACATGCCATTTGCCTTCTTCACTGCCTGCTGTACCTGCATGCCAACTTTCAATGACTGATGTACCATGACACCCAGGTCTCATTGCACCTCCCCTTTTCCGAATCTGTCACCATTCAGATAATATTCTGCCTTCCTGTTTTTGCCACCAAAGTGGATAACCTCACATTTATCCACATTATACTGCATCTGCCATGCACTTGCCCACTCACCTAACCTGTCCAAGTCACCCTGCAGCCTCTTAGCATCCTCCTCACAGCTCACACTGCCACACAGCTTGGTATCATCTGCAAACTTGAAGATATTACATTCAATTCCTTTGTCTATTTCATTAATATATATTGTAAATAGCTGGGGCCCCAGCACTGAACCCTGCGGTACCCCACTAGTCACTGCCTGCCAGTCTGAAAAGGACCCGTTTATTCCGACTCTTTGCTTCCTGTCTGCCAACCAGTTCTCTATCCACGTCAATACATTACCCCCAATACCATGTGCTTTAATTTTGCACACCAATCTCTTGTGTGCGGCCTTGTCAAAAGCCTTTTGAAAGTCCAAATACATCACATCCACTGGTTCTCCCTTGTCCACTTCTCTAGTTACATCCTCAAAAAATTCTAGAAGACTTGTCAAGCATGATTTCCCTTTCATAAATCGATGCTGACTTGGACTGATCCTGTCACTGCTTTCCAAATGCGCTACTATTACATCTTTAATAATTGATTCCAACATTTTCCCCACTACCGATGTCAGGCTAACCGGTCTGTAATTCCCTGTTTTCTCTCTCCTTCCTTTTTTAAAAAGTGGGGTTACATTAGCTACCCTCCAATCCATAGGAACTGATCCTGAGTCTATAGAATGTTGGAAAATGACCACCGATGCATTCACTATTTCTAGGGCCACTTCCTTAAGTACTTTGGGATGCAGACTATCAGGCCCTGGGGATTTATCGGCCTTCAATCCCATCAATTTCCCTAACACAATTTCCCACTTATCTCCCTAGACCCTCGGTCCCCTAGTATTTCCAGAAAGTTATTTGTGCCTCCCTTAGTGAAGACAGAACCAAAGTATTTGTTCAATTGGTCTGCCATTTCTTTGTTCCCCATTATAAATTCACCTGATTCTGACTGCAAAGGATCTACATTTGTCTTCACCAATCTTTTTCTCTTCACAAATCTATAGAAGTTTTTGCAGTCAGTTTTTATGTTCCCTGCAAGCTTACTCTCATACTCTATTTCCCCCCTCCTAACTAAACCCTTTGTCCTACTCTGCTGAATTCTAAATTTCTCCCAGTCCTCAGGTTTGCTGCTTTTTCTGGTCAATTTATATGCCTCTTCCTTGGATTTAACACTATCCCTAATTTCCCTTGTTCACCACGGTTGAGCCACCTTCCCCGTTTTATTTTTATGCCAACTGAAGACCTGCTCTGCTGTGGCCCCTATACTTCAGCCTTCATTACAAGATCATTTTTATTCTTGTAAAAACCCCATACTCAGTTTAATCAGGCTGATAGCACCTACAGCCTGTCCAGTTTCACTGTTTGGGATTTAAAAAAAACTAGCATTCCTATCATAACACTGTCATTTCTTAACTCTCCGCAAGGGTTTTCTGTGCGGCCACAAGTGGCCACATACGCTGGCCTAAGTTAGTTTGGAGCAACTGTTAGCTGTCCAAACTGGCTAAAGGCCAAAACAGGCAGTTGGCTGGTCACGCGCCCTTTTGAACAAAATTAAACTGAACTAAAAAAATCCTAACTAACTCACTTACACTGGCTCAAAGTAAATGTGCAGAATGGGGATTTTTAAGATATTCCAGAAAAATCAAGTTGCTCCAAAAAAAAACGGAGCAACTCCTGGGAAATTTGGGCCCCGTGTGCGGATCACCTATCAGGAAGTCATATAAGCTTTTGGAATGAGATATAGTACACACCATATAACAGCTGATATGGGGATGAATTTCATTCATGTGTCTACCATACAATGTATATAAGGCATATGCAGGCTGGACAGGTGACACAAACCATGACGACTGATAATATTGGTGCTCATTGTGCTCCTGCTCTTTGGGCACCAGCTCCTGTACTTTGAGACACTGAGACCTGCTTAATGCCCAGTATGCATCTCATTGTGTAATTGTATAATGCACGCCTCTGGCACTGAAAGACTGAGCAACTGTTGTACACTTGGCTCTGAAAATAACGACCTAAAGTACATTCTCAGTACCTGAACAGCACTGGAGTCACTCAGTACGCATTTTCAACGGGGTAGACCCTAAGGTCAGTCATATTGAATCCTCTTTCTAAAAGTAAAGTTAGTCAGCTTGGTAGTTGTAATAAGCATAAGCCACTCTTACACTGCCATCCAGGTATAATGGCCAAAGCATTTGTACCTCCACATAAGCATGGAAATCTGCGTGTGGTCATTACGATTTACTGAGGACATCTCCAGCAGCTAGAGCTTGTAAACAATTGACGGACAGGGACAGTTCTGTCAGTGGCCATCAAGGTGAGAGTTGCCGTGAGTTAGAATCATAGAAAAATTACGACAAAAGGAGGCCATTTGGCCCATCGCGAACTTTTATGTCACTGGAGTATTCCAAACAACAGCGGAGGTACATGGCGAATGTCCCAACCCGTTGTGCTCAGCTGCATGGTACAGATTATACCAGCATTGTCTGCCCAAGCCTGGGATTTTGTTTAATTCTCGTACCAAGGGACGAAGCCTATTAGCTGGAGTCCTAGCTCATGACCCTTTTGAGATAGCCAGAGACGAGATCTGAACATGAAATACAATGAAGCACTGCAGATGGTCTTGATGGACCACTGGGATACTGAAACAAAGGGAGGATTATTAACCTCCAAGATTGGGTAGGTTGGGAGTGGGTGAGGGGTAAAATGCCCGGTTCTGGATTTAACAGAGGTGCATTTGGATGCTGGTGAGAAACCTACTCACCGAAGTCAGTGATTTTCTAATTGGATATGTTAATGGGATATTCTTGTGAGGTGTTCTTGTGAGGTGTGAATCACCAAGTGAAAACCCAACTACCTCTCTAGTATATCCAAGGCTGAGATAGATAGATTTTTGGACTCTAGGCCATATGACCTACTCCTGCTCCTAATTCTTATGTTCTAACTGGATCCACCAAAATGCAAATGGCTGTAGGTCTTGTGACAGTGCAGCTTGAAGCACAGGTGTAGTTGAATCAGCAAATCTACTCACTTTACCTGACCTGGTGAGGTCATTAAACTGCTTTCTACATTGCATCCATGATCTGGGCACAAAGCTCCTGCTGCTCTCCTCCTCAGCTCCCTCCAACCACGCCTTCTTGCTGACAGCAGCAGGTTTCTTTCTCCCATTGCTGGGGGAAAGTATGTCCCTCCTCCCTCTGACTGTACCCAGCAGTGATTCCAGTGAGGCATTATTGTTCTATGTCCACCATCCATCCATTACATTGTGCACTGTCCCTTTAAATACAGCTGAAATTGTGCCATGCGGGTGGGCATCACAACCATTGTGCAGCTTAGAGATGCGAAACCCAGAAGTAAAGTTAATTGGTACAGTTGAGTTGAGATCGCAGATTCCAAGCCGCTCAGTTGACTTCCAGGTTTCCCCCACGCAATTCCACCCCCACACGGAAGCCACCTTCAGATTAATATCAGGGCCATAGGTTCAAATATCTCAACCCTTCCAGCGTGACGCCAAGCCATTTTGAGGCCACCACCACCCCGTTTACACAGTTAAAATCAGACCAATGTGCTTAATGTTCCTGATGTGCGATGTTCACACAAGCGAATTAATATGGATAAAGATGAAAAGCATGAAATGTGCACTTCTAACTGTGTTTCATTGCTATGCCGTTATCACCACACTATCACATTAACCCAGTAGGTTAAATTAAGATTACAGTGCAAATGGTCATCATTAACTACTGGGATTAATCATTGCAATGGGAATAAAATGTAGCTGCTTTTCAGAACTCAGACCTAATACCCATGGTTCAGCAGGGCAAAACTAGTGATTGAAGCCTGAAAAAAATTTGTGGCGAGCTTCAGTGAATATCCACACAAAAAAATAATTATAGATAGCGGGGCTGAGGAGGGTTTGGGGGGTTTGTGTGATGAATTTGCCAGTTGTTTTTTTTCCAATTTGATAAATATTCCCTACCCTTTTTGGCTCACCCTACATTATGCAAGAAGTTGGATGAGAAGCCTCCTCCTGAGTCTCCAACAGTGTTGGTCCCATTACAGTGACGGTAATGCAAAGGGTTTAAATGATTTACCATACACTCCCACTGTGCAGAATTACTGATCAAAACTTAACATTTCCCCATGATTCATGTTTCCAATTTCAACATAATGGTCCATGCAGTTTTCTATTCCCTCTTCATTGTGTAAACCATATTTCCTGAAGATTACTGGTGCCTGGAGAGTTGTGTCATTTAATGCTGCAGCCCAATTGTTTCTTAAGCCAGTGGTCATAGCTCTGTCTACATTTCACATAAGGAGGCATGTTGACGCAAAAGTTATAGAACTTTCAATTTTCTCAGTACAAACAGGTTGCTTTCTGTGGCAATTTTCTTAAAATCACAGCTGGTGGGGACTGTGCAACGAGTACTGACTGGCAAGGTGCAGGTTTGATGCCACCATTAGTTGAGTTTCTGATCTCAGACAGACACTACGCAAAGTTAAGTCGATGAGGGGAAGGGATATGAAAACTAAAGTAGTCCCCGGGCTGGTTTTGTTCATTTCTTGGCAGTCAGCTCAGAGCTGGATTGGCATGGAATCTCTTTCGACTGCAGGAGATACATTGCACAGGGAGAGCAGGACTATTGGGGAGAAAGCAGAGGGATTCATAAACAAATGAGAAAATGGTCGTTTTTAGTAATTATTTTTTGTTAAATTGTTTTTGAATGTATTAATGATGAATGCTACCAGACTGAACTTACAAAAAAGTAATTAATTTTTTTTTTTGAAGTATGAGTCCAAACCTGTAGCAAGTGGGTGGCTGAGAAGGATGTGGGTGAAATAGTTTACTAAGAAACATCTGAAAATCAGAATGAAATGAAACAGTCATAAAACCACTGAAATCTAGAGGTGGAGCTCAAAGGTTTGCATAAGGCTTCTGCTAATCCCCTCCCTGCGCGTGTGCACGACACGCACGCATAAAACACACACACTAAACACATACACACACAAAACACACACACACACAAAACACATACACAAAACACACACACACACTAAACACATACACAAAACACACACACAAAACACACACACACACTAAACACATAACACACACACACTAAACACATACACAAAACACACACAAAACACATACACAAAACACACACACACACAAAACACATACACAAAACACACACACAAAACACACACACACACTAAACACATAACACACACACACACACTAAACACATACACAAAACACACACAAAACACATACACAAAACACACACACACACAAAACACACACACACTCAAAACACACACAAAACACATACACAAAACACACACACACACAAAACACATACACAAAACACACACACACACTAAACACATACACAAAGCACACACACAAAACACATACAAAACACACACACACAAAACACACACACACACACACTAAACACATACACAAAACACACACACGCAAAACAGACACACACAACACACACACACACAACACACACAAACACACAAAACAGACACACACACACACACACAACATACACACACAAAACGCACACACACAAAACTCACACACACAAAGATAGGTTGAGTAGGTTGGGCCTCTAATCATTGGAGTATAGAAGAATGAGAGGTGATCTTATCGAAACATATAAGATCATGAGGGGGCTCGACAAGGTGAATGCAGAGAGGATATTTCCACTCATAGGGGAAACTAAACTAGAGGGCATAGTCTCAGAATAAGGGGCCGCTCATTTAAAACTGAAATGAGGAGGAATTTCTTCTCTCAGAATGTTGTAAATCTGTGGAATTCTCTGCCCCAGAGAGCTATGGAGGCTGGGTCATTGAATATATTTAAAGCGGAGATAGACATATTTTTGAATGATAAGGGAATAAAGAGTTATGGGGAGCGGGCAGGGAAGTGGAGCTGAGTCCATGATCAGATCAACCATGATATTGAATGGTGGAACAGGCTCAAGGGGCCAAATGGCCTACTCCTGCTCCTATTTCTTATGTTCTTGTGTAAAATACAAACAAATCACACACACAAAACACACACATGCATTACACACACAGCCAGATACATCAAAGAGATAATAGGTATAATGATCTGGTTTTACGAGCGCCTCAGAAAGCAGCCCCTCTGCGCCATTCTCCTAATCATGACTTTATTTCTCCTGAAACAATTGTATTATTTATACAAAAGCAGAAAATTCTACACACAGCAGGCCAGGCAGTACCCATGGCGAGAATAGACAGGTCAATGTTCACTCCACAGGTGCTGATTGACCTGTTGTGTGTGCCCACCATTTGCTGTTTTTTTCCTTTGCATTATTTAAATGCAGCTAATGTAAAAATGTTTTTAAATTTTTCTTGGTCTGAAACATGCATGAGAAAATTTCTCACAACATTGACATAAAGGAAGACTGTGGCTGTTCTGAGGAGGGAGAGCTGTGCATATTCTCATTGCAATGATGTCACACACAAGCAGCGTTACATTTTTACACAGTGCCATTTCTACATGCATGTTAAGTCAGGCATTAAAACATCTTTTTTTTGGCAGCTTGACTGCTTTGAAAAGATAAATCATCTTTTGATGATTGCACTTATATTTTGCAAAGGTTGTATATAACATAGAATGCCTGTTTTTCTCTAGCATTCAAAGTACATAGAGTGTTAAAAGGTTCAGCTAACTGGGTATTAATAGTCCTTTTGCAGCTCGCAACACTTAGCTTATCTGATAAACTTGCAGTTCCAACTTACTGTCCATTTGTAATATGTCCCTATGAAGCACTTTGGAGCATTTTCTTGCATCAAAGGTGCTATATCAATTCAAGTTAAGCATTACAAAATGTAATTTGTGAGTTGTAAGGAACCGTGCTTTAAAAATAGTGCAGAGGTGGGCGGGAAGGAAGCAAAAAGTTAAAAGTCAGCATGCAAGTGTTAATCTTCATTTGACTAACAACATACAGTTCATTCAGCCTCCTGAAACCTCAGTGGTCTCTGCTGTTGGCCGCCTACTGCACACAAGTTTTAACCAGAGCTGGGTAAAGTGTTTCACAAGGTGTTTTCCACTGTTTGCGCACCTGTTTTGTGTAGCACTTTTATCGCCTGGGTCTATTTCTCACTCGCAATGTTGTTTTTGTATCTCCACACTCTTCCCTCCCGAAATAGTGTGAAATAGTGGAAGGATTTGCAGGCTGGATAACAGTCTGACATCTCCTTCCATGGTTTTAATCATCTTCATACCAGCTGAGAAGGTGGTTAGTCCTATACGATGAGAGAGTTTGGAAGGTTTTATGGGCCCCCACAACCACCATGATGGGACACACACACACCCAGAACTCAGAGCCGAAGATCCGGTCTCCACTCAAGGGGTCTCTGTGGATCGGCATTTGGCCCTTGCACCGTCTGTCGCAGGTGGCAATGTTACCACTAAGTCAAAGACTTGCTGCTGCTCACTAGCAATAACTAACCCCAGAAATCTGGAGATGTATAATAAATGCAGCCTTGCCAGTATCACCGACATCCCAAGAACAAGTGAAAAAAAAAGTTATTTCAACGAACATGCAGTTCAGATTCAGATTGGGTCTGAAAAGTGGCCGATCCACAAAGCATATTCCTCTATTTATTTACCATTATCTCCCATCTTGCAAGGAACAGTACTTTAGTTTAAATATCACTGACTTTACATCATCAGTAAGTATCACCAGCTGCCCCCCTTTGATATTTTCGGAGTATTAGCTTCCATTATTTATGTACTCAAGTTTTGAGATTTACTTATAAAATGTTTTTAAAAATTAATTCTTATGAAATAATCAAAACAAGCAAATGTAATTTTTGTGAGCTGTAGGTTAGAACATGGTTGTGCTATGTAGGGGATGGATTCAGGATACTATTGTGAAGAGGATCTTTGACTTCACTGTTGAGCATCAGTTGGGTGGAGCGCAGAAGAGAAACTGCGGTGGGCGGAAAATTAATGAACAGGAAATTAGGCGGGTCCCGTATGGCATATGTGAACTTTCCTGCCATGTTTCCCTTTCTAATCTCTACCTAACTTATGCTTAATGTCCAGCTAGAACAGACGGAAGCCTATCGCAATGTTTAGTTGTCTCCAATTCAAAATGGATGACAGCACAGCAGGCTCAGGTCGTTTATCAGCACTGCCATCAATTTTATCGATAGATTTTTGGATATTAAGGGAATCAAGGGATATGGGGATCGGGCGGGAAAGTGGAGTTGAGGTCGAAGATCAGCCATGATTTTATTGAATGGCGAAGCAGGCTCGAGGGGCTGAATGGCCGACTCCTGCTCCTATTTTCTATGTTTCTGTTTCTTATGTTCTTATGTTCTTATTGCTTTAGGCTTAGAAATTCGATTAAGCCCGAAAATGGGCGGTGGCACCGTGAGCCAAGGTTAATGGCTGCCCACAAAAAGAGCGCAGGCAGCACTGGTATTTTGGTGCTGCCTGCTGATTTGAATGAGCGCAGCACAAATGCTCCCGTGCACCAGGCTCTTTCTGGTGGTAACATCAATAGGGGGGGGGGAGATTTGATCCATCTCATTTGAAGCAGTTTTCACTCCAGTTACATAGTCTGACCTCTCCATAGTTACCAGTTGTCTCAGCAGGTGTTTACTGTACGTTTTACAGTTCGCTGCTTTCTCCTGGCATTGTGTGGTATAAATAGCTGCACACATGGCCATCCTTTGGAGAGGGCAGTAAGAGGAGTGGCGACGTCCAAAATCGATGAGTGTGTGTCAATTTGGCATTGCACATCGATTGGCTACACCCTCCTGGTAATTGAATACTAGTGACGACGCAGGCTGTGGTGTCCCTGCACCTTGCTACTGAATCACATGAGGCATGTACTGCAGACACGGTCACTGCATGACCTTTCTTTATTCCCAGGACCAAGAAGTGATGACCCTGCATGGGACCTCCCTTTAAATACCTGAGTGCCCAGGTGAGGAGTGTCTCCCACAAGTTCACTCCCTGTAGTCAAGGTGTGCATTTCCAGGACATATAGACAGTGTACAGTGTGGTTGCATGAAGGTTACAGTTACATGAAGGTTACAGTTGTATGAAGGTTGCATACATGACACAGGCAACGGCAGCACTGTCGACCTACCCAACATGGAGCCCGCCATGTTCTGCGCCGGAAGCGAAGCAGCTGCCATTCTTTCTTCAAAACTAGCCTTAAGGGCCGCGTTAAAGGTTCGAATTTTTAGGTCGTACTGTCAAATTATGGCGTCACTAAGTTGAGAAGAAATGGAATCCTTTGAGTATCCAGTATCAGTATCATGCACTCCCAGATCAGGTGTATAGTACAAGTTAGATGCAACGTAAAACTCTCTTCAATATTCCTTAATTCCAACTTCAGAAGACTGCCCCAGTTGCATCAGTATGGCATTTGTACTTGTTATCCTTGCCTAGCATCCTGTTGCCTCTTTAGGTACACATGCAATCTCAGTGCTGAGTTATGTGTAGTGATCTGTAGTAAGCTCCCACCTACAAACTACTGGATTGAGATCACTCTAATTCATTTCATTTACATAGTTATACCAACAATCTTTAACAAGATTTGAACTCAGTGAAAACCACCTGCACCGTCCAACACTCTTATAAGTTTTATTATCTAACGGTTCATTTGTGTAGTAGTCCAACTGTACAGCCTGGAAAGTATGAGTTAGTTTAGGATTATTCATAAGGCTGTTTCAGGCTGTTTACATGAAATTATTAAACAGTCATTCATATGCTGATTTATTGGAAAGTGTAATATTTTATCATCCAAGTTTTTCTTTCATTTATGCTCAAATAATTGTTGATACTGGTTTACAGGCAGTTTTGCACAGAGCCATAAGGTCTGATTTTAAACCCCAGCAGGAACAATGTGGGCGGGGTGTAAGATGTCGGGTTTACCCCCTGCTGACAAACAGATCAGTGCTGTGATGTGTGGTGCTGTCAAATTTATCCCATTTGTGAAAACCATGCCAGATTTTCCATTCCTGTGTACCTCACTCAAGTGGCCATTCTTCCTGTGTGAATTTAGACAGCAGGTGTTGGCAGATTATTCAGTCAACGAGGCATTAGATGCCAGGCTGATTGTATTTGTACCTGACAGCCACACACATGTACTTCCCAGCAGGTATATGGTCATCATAGGCGCTCCATCCAACGAGTTCACAGATGTTTCATTGAAGGACCCGATGTTCCAGTCCTGAACTCCAGTTGAAGGGTGGAAGATGCCTGTGCGTGAATTTTTTTAATGTCACGGGCTTGACAGAGCTAGGTCTTGGTCCAGTGGCAAGGATTAACCAAGATGCCTGGAGACCTGCTCTGCTGCACGGACCTAGTGCGCACACATATCGCAGTGTGGGCTGGCCCGTACTGCCCCTGGGCCCTTGGCTCTTCTGGGCCCTGTACCCTCATCTGTTGCACCTCCGCCACAATCTCTCGCCGCTCACCCGCGCCGACCTTCCCATTTCTCTGTACCTGGGCCCTGCCGATGTTCCTGCCCACGCTCCAAAACGGCGACCAAGGTTTTGATGACGTCACCCAGTCGTCCATCTCGAAATCGGCACACACTTAGAGCAGCTTGCACTGGAGGTTGAAGTGGTATGCCGCTCCAGCTCTTTTATAGCCCAACCTGCGGAGCTGTTCTCTCGCAGGTCGGGCAGTATATAGTAATCAGGAGCAGGAGTCCACACATAACATTTCTGCACCCAAGCTCACTGGCTACTCGCAGCACCCCACTGCAGTCCTGACCGAGATCTGGTAATAGCACAGGCCAGGGATCGAAACTGGGACCATTCAGGTTAGTGTTGCCAACCCTCCAGGATTGTCCTGGAGTCTCCAGCAATTAAAGTTTAATTTCCTGGATACTGCTGCAAACAACCCCAGAGAAAAATCACAAGAGCATTTAAACTATTCGCATTTTCTTTGAACACTCTCATTTATTCTTCACAAAAATACGAGAGGTGTGAAAAAAGGCTCTTTGACCAGATAGGGCGGTTGGAGGCAGGAGGTCATGTGATGAAGCTTCCAGGAATACGTCCAACCAGTGTTGGGAGCCCTATTCTGGTCGGTATGACTCAGTTTGTTGCATTTGTTCACAGGAGGGGGATTTGGGATATGTAGCTCACTTGGATATTGATCTGAAACAATGTGATTTTATCTTCTTCAGAGCAACTTCAAGCAAGCTCTTTGAGTAAGTTGTTGGTGTAGACAAAGTACTTCGTTTTAACTATTGCAAAAAATGAAAGAAAATTCTGAAAACATTTACTAATATAAATTACATTTAAATATTGCATGTGAAGAAAAATACAATGGGGCTGAAATTGCCCCTTCCCTTAAGACCTGTTACCGCCAGAACTTGGCGGCCACGCTGCGGAGTGGAATGGCTGCTGATTTTTCGTGGAATGGCCGACATTTTGAAAGTTGCCCTTTTGCGGTATCCCGGCGGCAGCCCGCTCCCCCCACTACCGCTCCGCTGCTGCCGATTGTCCGAAGTATGTCATCAGAATGTGCTTGCAATATGTTCCAAATGACGGGGCGGCCACCATCAAAGGGGAGAGGACGCACTGCTGTGGCCGTCATCTTATTTTTGTCGCCCGACTGCCAGGTCGGCCTGACAATTATGCCCCCGGTTTCGGCTGGGTCGCCATCAGGCAGCCTGGCATCTCCTCTTGGGTGCCAGGCCGCTGGCCCAGCTGAAACCCTCCCTGGTGGCCCAGTGGACTTAAATAAAAGAATTGCAGTGGCTCTCCTCTTTAAGAGAAGGGGAAAGACGTGGTGACACGCCAGCTTGATGATGTCATCAGCGCTATGCTGATGACTTACAGCGGTGGACATTCCACCCGTCTAGTGTGTGAACTTCCGCTCTCCGCCACACTTCCGCCCCCATTATGACCGACTTCCGGGCCGCTGGGGAAAAAATAAGCCAAAGAGTGGAATTTCGCACAATAGGCCACCACATCCATCGCGGCGGTGAAACAGCTCAATCACGGTAAGGACACCGTGTTTCTGGCGGGGAGCAATTTTGGCTCCAATGAGATTTAAGGATTAACATAAGATATTAAGAAATAGGAACAGGAGTCGGCCATACGGCCCCTTGAGCCTGCTCCGCCATTTAATACGATCATGGCTGATCCAATCATGGACTCAGGTCCACTTCCCTGCCCGTTCCCCATAACCTCTTATCCCCTTATTGTTTAAGAAACTGTTATTTTTGTCTTAAATATATTCGAGGTCCCAGCTTCCGCAGCTCTATGAAGCAGCGAATTCCACAGATTTACAACCCTCTGAGAGAAGAAATTTCTCCTCATCTCAGTTTTAAATGGGCGGCCCCTTATTCTAAGATTATGTCCTCTAGTTCTAGTCTCCCGTATTAGTGGAAACATCCTCTCTGCATCCACCTTGTCAAGCTCCCTCATAATCTTGTATGTTTCGATAAGATCACCTCTCATTCTTCTTAATTCCAATGAGTAGAGGCCCAACCTACTCAATCTTTCTTCATAAGTCAAGCCCCCTCATCTCCGGAATCAAACTAGTGAACCTTCTCTGAACTGCTTCCAAAGCAAGTATATCCTTTCTTAAATATGGAAACCAAAACTGCACGCAGTATTCCAGGTGTGGCCTCACCAATACCGTGTATAACTGTAGCAAGACTTCCCTGCTTTTATACTCCATCCCCTTTGCAATAAAGGCCAAGATTCAATTGACCTTCCTGATCGCTTGCTGTACCTGCATACTATCCCTTTGTGTTTCTTGCACCAGTACCCCCAGGTCCCACTGTACTGCAGCACTTTGCAATCTTTCTCCATTTAAATAATAAGTTGCTCTTGGATTTTTTTTCTGCCAAAGTGCATGACCTCACACTTTCCAACATTATACTCCATCTACCAAATTTTTGCCCACTCACTTAGCCTGTCTATGTCCTTTTGCAGGTTTTTTGTGTCCTCCTCACACATTGCTTTTCTTCCCATCTTTGTATCATCAGCAAACTTGGCTACGTTACACTCAGTCACTTCTTCCAAGTCATTAATATAGATTGTAAATAGTTGGGGTCCCAGCACTGACCCCTGCGGCACCCCACTAGTTACTGGTTGCCAACCAGAGAATGAACCATTTATCCCGACTTTCTGTTTTTTGTTAGTTAGCCAATCCTTTATCCATGCTAATATATTACCCCCAACCCCGTGAACTTTTATCTTGTGTAGTAACCTTGTCAAATGCCTTCTGGAAGTCCAAATACACCACATCCACCTGTCTAGAAAACCTGGATGGAATGAAAAGGAGACAAAAAGCATTGCCCAGAGATAATGGGAGGCCCATCTGACCTTTGAGCTAGTTCACAATATTAATTACAGAAGAGATGTCCTTTAAGTGCAAGTATTGAAAATTTTATGACTTAAGGTGAAATGCTTAGGTGAAGCCACAGCTGTGTAGGCAACACAACCAAGCAGCACAAAGCATGCAGAGCTCTGATAGAAACATAGAAATCTACAGTGCAGAGGAGGCCATTTCGACCCATTGTGTCCATGCCGCCGACACAGAGCCACATGGCCCTCGGTCAGCAGCCCTGAAGGTTACATATAAACCTATGAACAATGAACAATAGCAGACAGGTAAAGAACATCCGGCCCAACCAGTCCTCCCCACACAACTGCGACATCCCTTGCACCGAAACATTCGACACTCCACCCCAACCGAAGCCATGCAATCTCCTGGGAGAGGGAAAAAAACAGGTAAAAACCCAGGCCAATTCGGGAAAAAAATCTGGGAAAATTCCTCTCCGACCCATCCAGGCGATCGAAACTAGTCAAGGAGATCACTCTGGCCATATTAGATTCCATGATATACTTACCATCGTGACTGCACTAGCCAACAAGAGGTTATCCAGTCCAATCCCACTTACCAGCTCTAGGTCCGTAACCCTGCAGGTTACGGCACTTCACGTGCACATCCAAGCACCTTTCAAATGTGGTGAGGGTTTCTGCATCCATCACCCTTCCAGGCAGCGAATTCCAGACCCCCACAACCCTCTGCATGAAGAAACTTCCCCTCAAATCCCCTCTAAACCTTCCACCAGCCACCTTCAACCTAGGTCCCTTCGTAATTGACCCCTCCACCAAGGGAAATAGGCCCTTGCTATCCACTATATCCAGGCCCATCAAAATTTTATATACCTCAATTAGGTCTCCTCTCAGCCTCCTCTGTTCCAAGGAGAATGAACCCAGCCTATCCAATCTGTCCTCTAGCTAAGATTCTCCATTCCAGGCAGCATCCTCGTAAATCTCCTCTGCACCTTCTCCAGTGCAATCATGTCTTTCCTATAATACGGCGACCAGAACTGCACGCAGTATTCCAGCTGTGGCTTAACCAGAGTATTGTACAATTTAAGCATAACCTCCCTGCTCTTGTATTCTATGTCTTGTCCAATAAAGACAAGCATTCCTTCTTAACCCCCTTATCCACCTGGCCTGCTACTTTCAGGGATCTGTGGACAAGCATTTCAAGGTCCCTTTGTTCATCTACACTTCTAAGTGGCCTACTGCTTAATGTGTATACCCTTTCCTAATTAGACCTCCCAAAGTGCATCACCTCACACTTCTCCAAATTAAATTCCATTTGCCACTGTTCTGCCCACCTGACCAGTAGATTGATATCTTCCTGCAGCCCATGACTTTCCTCTTCATTCATCTGTAGCTTTCCTATTTGAACCATTCACTGCTTGCAAGATTTCTTTAATTTATTGAGTATAGGAAGAACCACTATTTGGGTTATTTTTAGAAAAGAACTTGAGCACTGGAATTTCCTTCAAGATTTTCAAAGTATAGATATGCGTTTTCATTGTTCGGATTTCAAGGTAGTTCATTTGTTGTGTGACACTTGCATTTTTAAACATCTGTGATGAAGTGTTCAGAAGTTCTTGTTATTGTGCTGAGAGTAGGCCAAACTTTAACCTTTCCTGCGTGTTGGTTGAGGGAGAATTTCAGTTGCCTTGTAGATGCATATAGCAAGAAACAAATAATTTCCTGTCTTTTATTTCACACTCCTTTCAACTATTTATATATTATAGTTTTGCATGAACTTTCGTGTTGGTTAAGGAACAGGATGTCAGCTTTTTGCACCTATTGTCAGCACCGAGGACCCCAAAACCAGGTACAGCACTTTTTAGACACAGAATAAAGCTCCCATGTTCTGCACCACGACATTTCCCATTTTTTAGCAATCCTCCAACCAACGTGGGTGAGATTGTTGATTAACGTTAACGTGGGTGTAGTTCTGTGCTGAGAATGGAGTTATGACTGTCCCACCTGATCTCATGAAGAATCCTTGCAGCCAACCAAGGAAGGATTATCCCATCATTCAGACCCAGGTCCCAGGTGTGCTAAGCAACACAGTCCCCACCAACTACACAGTTTTCTAATTATATAAAGGACAGTGTTGGTTTTTAAAGCTTCAAAACCTTTGTTATTATAAATTAAATGAATGGATGACCAAAGTGAGGGAATATATAGTTTCATGCAGTGATTGGGTTTTGTGTGCAAGTATTTAGGGTAGTGCAATGTGTGGATATTAGACTTGCCAGCAAAATTGAAGCCCATGGAATAAAAGGGGCAGTGGCAGCTTGGCTACGTGAAAGGAAACAGAGGGGGCGAAATTGCCCCGCGTCCCGTTTGGAGGAGATAACCTTCCGGGGCCGGGACATTTTTCGGGTGATAGCGCGGCGCGCAATTAAAGGGGAGGGCCGCTGTGCACACTGCAGTCCCTTTGGTGGCCACCACCCGGCCATCAGAGATGCACTTCGGTCCCACAGGGTGAAAGCGTACGGCAATGGGGCGCGGAGCTAATGACACAATGGCCCCCAAACCTCTGGGACAATTTCCCCAGAGACGCTATCAACCCCTTCCACTGGGCAATAACCTCGTTGTGCCCCATTAGCGCCCCCTGGAGGCGCAAAAAGGGCAATTTCGCCCCCAGAGAGTAGTGGAGGAAGGTATACAGTGGTGTTCCCCAGGGGTCGGTTCTAAGACCACTGCTTTTCTTGATATATATTAATGACTTGGATGTGGGTGTACAGGGCACAATTTCAAAATTTGTAGATGACACAAAACTTGGAACTATAGTGAACAGTGAGGAGGACAGTGATCGACTTCAAGGGGACATAGGCAGGCTGGTGAAATGGGCGGACACGTGGCAGATGAAATTTGACGCAGAAATGTGCGCAGTGATACATTTTGGTCGAAAGAATTAGGAGAGGAAATATAAACTAAAGGATACAATCCTAAAGGGGGTGCATGAACAGAGAAACCTGGGAGTATATGTGCATAAATTGTTGAAGGTGGCAGAACAGGTTGAGAAAGCAGTTAAAAAAGCTTACAGGATCCTAGGCTTCATGAATAGAGGTATAAAGTACAACAGCGTGGAAATTATGATGAACCAGTACCTGACGTAAAAATGGATGGGAAAGCAAATTGTGAGGAGGACACAAAAAATCTGCAAAGGGATATAGACAGATTAAGTGAGTGGGCAAAAATTTGGCAGGTGGAGTATAATGTGGGAAAATGTGAGGTTATCCACTTTGGCAGAAAAAATAGAAAAGCAAATTATAATTTAAATGGAGAAAAATTGCAAAGTGCTGCAGTACAGAGAGACCTGGGGATCCTTGTACATGAAACACAAAAAGTGAGTATGCAGGTACAGCAAGTAATCAGGAAGGCAAATGGAATGTTGGCCTTTATTGTAAGGGGGATAGAGTATAAAAGCAGAGAAGTCCTGCTACAATTGTACAGGGTATTGGTGAGACCACACCTGGAGTACTGCGTACAGTTTTGGTCTCTGTATTTAAGGAAGGATATACTTGCATTGGAGGCAGTTCAGAGAAGGTTCACTCAGTTGATTCTGGGGATGAGGGGGTTGACTTATGAGGAAAGGTTGAGTAGGTTGGGCCTCTACTCATTGGAATTCAGACAAATGAGAGGTAATCTTATCGAAAAGTATAAGATAATGAGGGGGCTTGACAAGGTGGATGAAGAGAGGATATTTCCACTCATAGGGGAAACTAAAACTAGGGGACATTGAGCCCGAATTTGATGAAGGCCCCCGCCCGCCCAAGTGCTGTCCAAGTGGCTGCCGAGATCCCTGACGGTTCTTTGGGTGGGGTTTTGATCACCCAGGGCCCTTGAAGGTTGGCGGGCGGCAAATCTGTGCCGCCCAAGTGCCGCTGAGGATGGAGTCGGGCCCACGGAGGGTCGAAGAACTAAAAATAAAAAGCATCAAAAACAAAAAAAACATCTGATGACCTTCAGGGAACTCCATCCAGGTAAGTACCTGTAAAGAAATACTTTAAATAAACCACTAACCTTTTTTACAGCGTCTTCACACTTACCATTGAGGACAGAGCTGCCTGTACTCAGCGATGTACCGCCGTTCTGCTGCCGACTCCCGCCCGCCTGAATATGGCATCTCAGCGGACGGGAGTACTTACGTGGATCAGCCATCCGCTGACGTCGGTGGGCGCTTCCCCTCCCGTCCGCTCCAGGCCACAACGAAAGTGGCACTGAGCGGTTCGACGAGAGGAATGTCGGCGGCAGTCGGCGCTAAGGCCATCAAGTTCAGCCCCATAGTTTCAGAATAAGGGGCCGTCCATTTAAAACTCAGAGGGCTGTAAATCTGTGGAATTCTCTGCCCCAGAGAGCTGTGAAAGCTGGGTCATTGAATATATTTAATGCGGAGATAGACAGATTTTTGAGAGATAAGAGAATAAAGGGTAATGGGGAGTGGGCAGGGAAGTGGAGCTGAGTCCATGATCCAATCAGCCATGATCTTATTAAATGGCGGAGCAGCTCGAGGGGCCAAATGGCCTAGTCCTGCTCCTATTTCTTATGTTCTTATAAAACACTGGTTCGGCCTCAACTGGAGTGTGTCTAATTCTGGGCACCACACTTTAGGAAGGATGTGAAGACATTCGAGAGGGAGCAGAAAAGATTTACAAGAATGATTCCAGGGATGAGGGACTTCAGTTACGTGGATAGACTGGAGAAGCTGGGGTTGTTCTCCTTGGAGCAGAGAAGGAGGTTTGATCGAGGTGTTCAAAATCATGAGGGGTCTGTACAGAGTAGATAGAGAGAAACTGTTCCCATTGGCAGAAGGGTTGATTGAGAACCAGAGAATACAGATTTAAGGTGATTGGCAAAAGAGTAGTTAGGATTTGGAATACACTGTCTGAAAGGGTGGTGGAGGCAGATTCAATCACAGCTTTCAAGAGGGAGTTGGCTAAGTATTTGAAGAAAAGAAATTGCAGGGCTACGGGTAAAGTGGGACTAGCTGAGGTATTCTTGCAGAGAGCTGGCATGGCCTTGACAGGCCGAATGGCTTCCTGGGTGTAACCATGATTCGATGGGGCCGAAATTGGTGGCCTTACCGCCTGCTGCCACCGAGTTTTGTATCCGCTCTCCCCTCGGTGACAGATTCCTCCAGGTCTGCATCCGGCAGGAGGGGAGTACCGCTGGGAACCGCCTGCTGATGGCCTCTGGCAGCCAAGTCGCGTAAGTGACCTCCCAGCTGGCATATTGGTGCGGGCGGGAGTCAGCGGCAGCAGGGGGAAGGACCGGTGCATGGAGGCAGGTCTAACCCCGATGGTAAGTAAGAAGACCTGAAAAAAAAGGTTATTGAACATTTTTTTATTTGACTTCTTTCTGGATTTTACCAGTATGGGATCCCCTGAAGGTGTTATGGTGTTTGTTTTTTTATTGTGAATATTTTTATTTTCCAGTGTTTCCCCCTCCCTGGGCCCCGACTCAATCCTCAGAGGTACTTTTCCGAGGAATGCATTTGCCGCTGAGATTGGGAGCTCCCGCCCGCTGCCACCCAGATTGACACCGTAAGCCATTATTTGGCCGCTGGGTGGTACTGCCACCTCTTTTAGAGGGACCTTCCTGGCAAATTACCACCCGGTCTCTCAGCGGCCATCAGCGGTCCTTTGGACTAGCCTTGGCTTCCACCAAGTTCGGGCCCATATATGATTCTATGATGTGTGGATGTTCCAGACACTGTAATTGTTATTGCTCATGTATCTTTAGATAACCTTTCTGTATGTTTAACTTTAATCAAGTGTTTCTGTGTTAAAGTTTGAAATTTTCTTATTTAACTCAACTTCTCTCGTTTTAATTCAAATTTAACAGCAGATGAGCGTGACAGCAACATTGTGAAACTTGGCCACAAAATGTAGCACAAGACTGTGTAAAGTTGTGCTGTGAGAAAGTGGTGTCACACCTCTGGAGGCCACAGGCATTGTATAAAGATCCCTCTAGCAGACACTCAGCTCCAATATAGTACTGGTTACATGAAGGGCTCCCTCAACTCTGGCTAGGTAGGTTTTTAATTCCAGCCTTGTCCTCCTTTATGCATCAAGGTGACATGTCCTTTTCTAACATAAGTTATCATTGTAGCTCTTCAAGGAATCGGCTCCGTACGGCTCAGAGTCAAATCTAGGTTCTAAGTTAAACCATCTGTGTCTCTGTGTCGTTCTTCATTCTTGTTATCTGGTTTCAACTTCTAGACAGAATGTTTAAAAGAAAGAAACATTTTAATTTATATAGCACTTTTCATATCTCAGAAATATCTTAACAGATTTCATATATTACTTTGAAATGTAGTGATTGTTTTTATGTAGGCAAATACAGAAGCCAATTTACTTTCAACTAGAACCCACAAACAGCAATGAAGTAAATGACTAATTAATCTCATTTTGCTTGAGGGAAGAATGTTGGCAGGACACCAGGGCAACCCTTCTCTGCTTCAGTTGTGTTTTGAGAACTTTAATATCAACTCGAACAGACCAACTGGACATTGGTTTATGTCTTATCCAAAAAACAACACCTCTGGCAACGGAGTATGCCTCGTACTGCACTGAAATGTTAGCCTGGTTTACACACTTAACTTCTCAGGTCGAATCTGAACCATATATCTTAGTATTCAAAGGCAAGAGTGTTACCAACTGAACTAAAATACTTTTTAAAGATGGGAAATTCTAACCTAAGTAACATGGAGTTGAAGGGTGCAAACCTTCATACATTGTAGAATTTCATCAATTTTTAACTAGCTTGGAGTTTTCCACAGGGACTTATTAAATAACTAAAACCTTTACCAGCATTGTTTGTAATCTCCACATAGACTTGAAAAATGCCATTAGCACGGTAGTGTGGTTGTAGCTATAGAAACATAGAAACATAGAAAATAGGTGCAGGAGTAGGCCATTCAGCCCTTTGAGCCTGCACCGCCATTCAATGAGTTCATGGCTGAACATGCAACTTCAGTACCCCACTCCTGCTTTCTCGCCATACCACTTGATCCCCCTAGTAGTAAGGACTACATCTAGCTCCCCTTTGAATATATTTAGTGAATTGGCCTCAACAACTTTCTGTGGCAGAGAATTCCACAACTCTCTGGGTGAAGAAGTTTCTCCTCATCTCGGTCCTAAATGGCTTATCCCTTATCCTTAGACTGTGACCCCTGGTTCTGGACTGCCCCAACATTGGGAACATTCTTCCTGCACCTAACCTGTCTAAACCCGTCAGAATTTTAAACGTTTCTATGAGATCCCCTCTCATTCTTCTGAACTCCAGTGAATACAAGCCCAGTTGATCCAGTCTTTCTTGATATGTCAGTCCCGCCATCCCGGGAATCAGTCTGGTGAACCTATTTGGCTTTTTATGCCATAAGTTAATATTTTCTTTTAATAATTCTTCAATAGTACATGAACCTGCTCCTCCCTGAAACATTGTTTATGTGTTAATGTGGTTATGCACCCCATTTGCCTTTGTGTGCCACCATTGGAAAATAAATCACACCACTTAAAGCTCAAGTGGATCATTTACATATGTTGGCCAGGACTAGATTCAGGTGCACTGAGAAGCTGTTTGGTTATCCCTACCTATTACTGCCATTAGATTAAAACTTTCCCTCCTCCTGAGAGTTGTATTTAAGTCAGCGTTTGAATTCATGCCCTTTAATTGATAATGAAATTGATACATTGAGCCTCTCTGATCTGATTGGTAGAGCTGGATCAGAGTGTAGCCTTTTTGAACCAATCAGGAAGCAGTATTTACCAATTCTCCAGACGTAGGGGTTCAAAAAACTTCTCCGTGTCATACTCGGGAGGCATGGAGGGAATAGCAGCAGACATGGTGATGATGATGGCGCCAGCAGTGATGGGCATAGAGGTGACATTGGCAATGGAGACAGACAGCGGAGGCAAAGAGGGAAATAATAGCAGCAGCGGCAGCTTAGATCACAGTGGGGAACCTGCAATGGTGGAGGGCCATGGATAGCACTGGAGATCTCAGTGGAGAACCTGCAATGGTGGAGGACCAAGGACAGCACTGCAGATCTCAGTGGAGAACCTGCAATGGTGGAGGACCATGGATAGCACTGGAGATCTCAGTGGAGAACCTGCAATGGTGGAGGACCATGGATAGCAGTGGAGACACCCAGGATGTGTTAGAAAGTGGAGAGCAAATAGATAAGTAAGATACAAGCACCCAGACGGTTTGGTATTTTGTTCATTAGATCATGGCTGATCTGTATCTTAAACTGTAAGCACACCCAACACAATTCAGTCAGAGCATCTCTCCCATTTCTCCTGGCTTCTGATCCCATAAACGTATGACTCTGACCATAAGACTTGGGGGGAACTTGCATGGCTCCCTGGTTGGAGGCGGGAACAGCAGTGAGGCAGGATTTCCTGCTCCAGGTGCTGAAGTCCCGCCCTGCTCGTGATATTGGGATTACCCCCCCCCCCCCCAAGGTGTGGGGTGCTGTGGCATCAGCCAGGCGGAGTGCCCAGCTGCCAGATCGCAGCATGGACCCCGCGATCCACGCTGCAATGGGCCACGTTGGCCAATTTTTTTTTTCCCCCAAGGACCACCTCCCCAATCCCCTGGACCTGATGGCTTGCATCCTAGGGTCTTAAGAGAAGTAGCGGCAGGGATTGTGGATGCATTGGTTGCAATTTACCAAAATTCCCTGGATTCTGGGGAGGTCCCAGCCGATTGGAAAACTGCAAATGTATCGCCCCTATTTAAAAAGGAGGCAGATAAAAAGCAGGAAATTATAGACCAGTTAGTCTAACATCTGTGGTTGGGAGTCCATTATTAAAGAAGCAGTAACAGGACATTTGGATAAGCAAAATTCAGTCAGGCAGAGTCAGCAGGGATTTATGAGGGGGAAGTCATGCTTGACAAATTTGCTGGAGTTCTTTGAGAATGTAACGAACAGGGTGGATAAAGGGGAAACCAGTGTATGTGATGTATTTGGACTTCCAGAAGGCATTTGACAAGGTGCCACATAAAAGATTACTCATAAGATAAAAGTTCACAGTGTTGGGGGTAGTATATTAGCATGGATAAAGGATTGGCTAACTAACAGAAAACAGAGAGTCGGGATAAATGGTTCATTCTCTGGTTGGCAACCAGTAACCAGTGGGGTGCCGCAGGGATCAGTGCTGGGACCCCAACTATTTACAATCTATATTAATGACTTGGAAGAAGGGACTGAGTGTAATGTAGCCAAGTTTGCTGACAATACAAAGATGGGAGGAAAAACAATGTGTGAGGAGGACACAAAAAATCTTCAGAAGGACATAAACAGGCTAAGTGAATGGACAAGAATGTGGCAGATGGAGTATAATGTTGGAAAGTGTGAGGTCATGCACTTTGGCAGAAAAAAATCAAAGAGCAACTTATTATTTAAATGGAGAAAGATTGCAAAGTGCTGCTTTTCAGCGGGACCTGGAGGTACTTGTGCATGAAACACAAAAGGTTAGTATGCAGGTACAGCAAGTGATCAGGAAGGTCAATGGAATCTTGGCCTTTATTGCAAAGGGGATGGAGTATAAAAACAGGGAAGTCTTGCTACAGCTATACAAGGTTTTGGTGAGGCCACACCTGGAATATTGTATGTAGTTTTGATTTCCATATTGACGAAAGGATATACTTGCTTTGGAGGCAGTTCAGAGAAGGTTCACTAGGTTGATTCCAGAGATGAGGGGGTTGACTTATGAGGAAAAGTTGAGTAGGTTGGGCCTCTACTCATTGGAGTTCAGAAGAATGAGAGGCGATCTTATCGAAATGTATAAGCTTATGAGGGAGCTTGACAAGGTGGATGCAGAGAGGATGTTTCCACTGATGGGGGAGACTAGACCTAGAGGGCATGATCTTAGAATAAGTGGCCGCCCATTTAAAACTTAGAGGGTTGTAAATCTGTGGAATTTGCTGCCTCAGAGAGCTGTGGAAGCTGGGACATTGAATAAATTTAAGACAGAAATAGACAGTTTCCTAAACGATAAGGGGTTATGGGGAACAGGTGGGGAAGTTGAGCTGAGTCCATGATCAGATCAACCATGATCTTATTGAATGGCGGAGCAGGCTCGAGGGGCCCTATTGCCTACTCCTGTTCCTATTTCTTATGTTCTTATTAAATTTCGTCCCACAAACGGCCTACAGCCACGGTATGCGCCCCCTGAAGCTGTTGCTGGCATGGCCGGACGCAGCTTCAGGGGCACGCCCGAATTTTTGCTCTGGGGAAAAACGGGTCGCTGCGCACGGTGATGACGTCATCAGCGGAGCAGGTTGCTACTGGTTACTGCCGCTGCTATAATCCTGTGGAATTTAGCTGCAGTTGTTAGCGGCGCTGCACCCGGGTGAAAAGTTGTTTGCTCCCCGTTAGTGACCCCTGGGGATACTAACAGGAGGCACAAACTGTCATGTATGTAACCTCTATGTAACACCACTGTAATACTGTATATACTTAAGCAAATTTAATGTCCTTACTCAATGGCACAAAACCCACACGAGGCACATTCTATGGACAAGGTCACTCTGTGACCTGAACCTTTAATCACAGGACCAAGAAGTGATGACCCTGCTTGGGACCTCCCTTTATATACCTGGATGACCAGGTAAGGGGTGTCTCCCACAAGTTCACCCCCTGTGGTCAAGGTACAGTATTGCAGTGGTGTTACATAGAGGTTACATACATGACACAAACGACCCAAATTTCTCACCCCCTCAAGAATTTATGGGGGATCAGTAACTTAATATAGCTAATGTGGTAATTTTACAACTATTGCTTTGCATGTGGATTATTCAGAATATAGCATTGATATATTAGTGACATTAAGCTTTTTCCGTAAGGGAATCTCCCAACACTGGTTTGACAATGGCCGGAATTTTCCTTATCTTGGCAGGTCCGGTACGGCTGGTGTCATGACCCCTCTGCTGACTCCATCCCACTGGAGGAAATGAACTTACCTTAATGGGGCCTATTAAGTCCGTCCAGTGCGATACCCAACCCAATGAGATGGAGCGGGTCTGGTGACATCATTTATGACACATTTTAAGCCGGGATCCTTAAATGGACTATGGCCAAATTAGATTTGAAGTGGGTGTAGAATTTTACTGTACAATAATATAATATAAGCTATATATGAGTGATAAAGAAATATTTAATATTATCATTAAGTAATATGACTCCAGTTACAAATATGATCAAGAACATAATTTTAAAAGTATATTAGTTGGGAAGTTATTGGTGTTTTAGTCACAAATCTATAGACTTTTGTATCAGTAACTGGTACAAATAAAAGATGTGTGTATATAGATAATACATAAAATTAAGCAGATTTTAAATATAATTGCAATGGGGTAGACTTACAATCTTATTAAAGTTCAGTAGAAGAGCTGCGGAATCCCTGACAAACAGAGTAAGTAGTGCTTACAATGTGTTTCTGGGATTTCTGCAGCTCTTCTGTTGAAATTAACAATGGACAAGTGAGAGAACCTCTGCAGAAATTCACTCAAAAGTCTCAGACTGAAAAGTTAAATTAGTCTTTTCAGGGACTGAAAGCAAATTGAACCAGTGGAATGAGTGATGGGAATGAAATTGTTACGGTTGATGACTTGATTTAATATGTAACTGGACAATCAGAGCATATTGTGAGAAAAACCTGACAGAAACAACACAAAAATGTATTTAAATGGTGTATGCCAATTTTTATAGTGTAGATCAATTCACTGCAATTACTGTTGTGTTAGAAGCAACAGCTGAAAATGGCCAGTAAAAAATGTAATTCCCTGACCATCCAGGACAGCACTTACAACCCTTCAGGAATTTCTGAATTAACATTTACCAGTAGCTTTTAAAGTAGAACAGAATCTCCATCAATCTGTTAGCTGATGTAATCAACATGTTTTTATTTTGGTTTGTTTTCCATGCTGTCAAATAATCAGCTGGAGCAATGGCCACAGAACTCACGCCTCAGGTTGACAAACGTGGTTCCCGAGCTGCGTGAATCCCATGGCCATGGAGGGAAATTTAAAAAATAGGGAGAAAAAAGTTCTTATGTGCATGTAAAGTATCTCATAATGATTTAAATTGGGTCTCCCGCTGCTGCTGGTTGGTTCGGCTCCGCAATGATAGATGTGCCTGTGTCAAAGGTCCGTGGGAGCGAGCTGACAGCGGGTTCCCGACCCCCCTGTCAAAAAAAAAAAACTTTTCCACCTGACCCGCCACCAATCGTGCCCGTTACCAGCACGGAAAATTCAGCCCAATGTGTCTGAACCTAAACTTGGAACCACCTTCTTTTCAACACATCATGATTCTGCACTCTCTAACTTGCAGGCCCAGTGTGGTGCTAAATTAGGGTGTTTTGCAGTTTGGTATCACGATTTTGAACTGAATTAGATTATGGTCAGTGTTGAGACCACTGCTCTTTTTGAGAAAAAGTGACCTGTCTTGGGTATACAGGGCATAATTTCAAAGTTTGCAGATGACACAAAACTCTGAATTTAGTAAACAGTGAGGAGGACAGTTACAGACTCTAGGAGAACATGGACAGACTGGTGAAATGGGCAGACACATGGCAGATGAAATTTAATACAGAAAAATGTGAAGTGATTCATTTTGGTACGAAGAGTGATGAGAGGCAATATACACAAAATTATTTAATTTTAAAGAGGGTGCAGGAACAGAGAGACGTGTAGGTGACTAGAGGCATAGAAAAGCAAGGAAGTTATGCTAAACCTTTATAAAACACAGGTTAGGCCCTAGCTGGAGGATTGTGTCCAATTCACCCCACATTTAGGAAGGATGTCAAGGTCTTGGAGAGGGTGCAGAGGAGATTTACTAAAATGGTACCAGAGATTAAGGTCTTCAGGTATGTGGAGAGACTAAAGAAATAGGGGTTGTTCTCCTTAGAGCAGAGAAGGTTAAAGGGAGATTTGATAGAGGTGTTCAAAACCATGAAGGATTCAAGAGAATAAATATGGAGAAACTATTTCCTGTGGCAGAAGGGTCGGTAACCAGGGGACACAAATTTAAGGTAATTGTCAAAAGAACCAGAGACGACATGAGGAAAAATCTTTTTACACAGCGAGTTGTTGTGATCGGGAATGCGCTGCCTGAAAGGGCGGAAAAAGCAGATTCAATAATAACTTTCAAAAGAGGAATCGGACAAATACTTGGAGAGAAATTTGCAAGGCAGGACAGTTGGACAATTTGGATAACTCTTTTGAAAGAGCCAGCAAAGGCACGCTGGGCTGAATGGCTTTCTTCTGTGCTGTATCATTCTATGATTCTGTGATATCTAAGTTCATTTAGTTTGAGAGCCTTAACAGAAGTAACCTTTCTTTTCCCTTCGCTAGCTGTAGCAGCCAGACTGTCCAGACAAATTGGCCTTCTTAGCACCTCCCATTATTGCCTCCAGGGGGCGACAACAGGGCGCTAATGACTTACCGACTGGGCGCGGCGAGAAGATCTTATGGCAGGAGGTTTGCGGTGGCAGTACGGCGTTGCGCCCCGATCTCCTTCGCCCCGAGATCATGGTGTCATCACCGTGCGTATCGCCCCGGTAGTGCCCCGGACCCAAACTTCCGTTCCACCCTCTGCAGCATCGCTGGGCGACAACACCGGCAGTTGCAGGAGGTGACCATTGGAAGGCCGGGCGCTTCAGGGGCAATGCTTAAAGGCGAGGTGGCCGAGGAAAATAATTTTTTTTTTTTTCAAATCTCTCTTTCAATTTTGTTCCTTGTTTCCTGCCCGTGATCAATCAGCCTGGTGCTCTGCTGTAGTGCATCAGGCTGATTGGGCCGGGATCGCGGCTGCCGTCGAGGAGAAGGTAAGTCTTCTTTTCCAGAGCCTGCCGTGATGGTCCTTCCCTTTAAGAGAGGGAAGGAGCCTTCCAACGCAGCAGTGCTGCACGGCCCATTGTCCACTGCACAAGTACTGCCCCGCCTGCTGCTGCCTCTTGCACTCCAGGAAGGAAGTGGAGTGCTTGATTTAGCGCCTGATATAGTGCTCCACTTCCTTCCTGGAGCGCAAACACCAAATTTTCTAAATGTTTGAAAACATTAGCACTTGGCGCTCCTGAATTTTCCCCCTTAGTACATTGTAGAGGGCTCAATAATATGGCCTTTAGTCCTCACAAAAACTGAGTTGGGAATGAAGACTGCAGGAATCTTACCTGAGTTCCCTTTGTCAACTTTCAGGAAACTGTTTTCATAGTATACCTCCCATGGCGTTGCTCATCATAAGTTGGAAGAATACAGTTTTATAACAATAGTAGTGTTATCAACAAAGTGTGATTGAGAAAATGTGAGCGGGAAAGTGTGACAGAAAGTAAGTGTGATACTCATAGGACGTGTGCGCTGTATGCAAGACTTATATTTTAGATTTTGTTAACTTATTTCAGGATAGTGATAACAGTGTATGGTTTAATTTCCTCTGCTAGCATGCTGGTTAACCCTCTCGTAAAATTTCATTCTGTGTTATTTTAGCACAGTTACCTGTTTTATTTAACCTGTACACAAAGGAATTTTATGTGGATCAGTGCACCACCAGAGGAATTTAACCCCCCACAAGCATCTTATTACAAAGAACAGAAGTGCTTGAACGGTATGTTTGTATATTTATAATCTCTGCATTCTGCTTTACAACTAATATTTGCCTACTTCTTGTATTCTTACAAAACAGGGTTTGGGGTGACTAGTGTACAGAAATTTTGCATTGTTTTTCATAGGTCACTTCCACCTCTATGATGCAACTACAAATGCTCTTTAGTTTATATATTGTTGCTAAAAATCTCTCTATGATGGAAGAAACCTGCAGTAAGATTTCCACTGGTTTAAACATAATTTTTGACATTATTATCTATGGTGTTGTGCATAAATTAAAATTGATTAAAAACTGACGGATTTTCATTCAGAATTTTTCAAGCTTCTGCTAAAGACTATTTGCTATCTATTTTTATACGTGTAAATAAGAAATTAGATATTTTGTAAACACAACACTATTGTGCACTGTCATCTGTTCCTGTATTCGAGCATTAACCTCAAGTATCCATTCGATAACGTCCAGCCAGACAGGACAAAGGCAGCCGATCATTTCAAAGAAATGTTGAAGGTCACATAGCTCGTCATCTATTCAGTCCTAAGAACTGCAATGTCTGATTTTGCAGGGCTGATTGCTATGCTGCAGAGGTTGTTTTGAACTGTGCTATTTTTACTTATGTCTGCCGCTATCAAACTTTCAACGGCAGTTAGTGTTCTCTGAATGGGGGATGTGTGCAATATTTGAAGATTAACAAAGACTTCAACAGAATTATTTTAATTATTTGAGTGCACATTACTCCATGAGCAATTTTTTTTTTTACTGTGAATGAATAACTAATGGCCAGCACTACAGACACCCTGCACAGATATTCATGAGGGGCCACTGAGCAGTAAAACTGAGCATTGCTGGTAAAATGATTTACAGTGAGATCCATGTATAAACTCTAAGATAAAAATCTTACTTAAGGTGACTTTTATTTTCATGCCAAACACTGCAACATGGTTTGTGTTCATAGGCATCACTGGTTTGCGAAAGTCTCATTTTGGAGCAAAGAGCACATAACCCATCTCCCTAGGATCAAAAGGGTGCTTTTTTAAGATTTACATTTTTCAAAGTACAACAAATTTTGTTTGACTACAATGACAAACATGATTAAAATCATGTTCATAGGATTAATTCCCACAGAAGAAGAATATTTAAGGTAATTTAAGATCTAAGGGTTCAATATTAAGTGCTGCTGCTCCACAAAAGCATCTGGAAATTCTAATTAATTTGGAAGAACCTCTTGTCTAAATTTTAGAGTAGATTGTTTGATCAGCCGCACTGGTTACACATGCACAGAACACGTATGGGGGACTGGAAAATTGGGTGAGCAAATCTTAGGCATGTTTTGCACCAAATTCCTTCTGCCCGTGGGATCTCTGGCCGACTACATTCTGTGTACTAGAGTTCTAGTGCACATTTTGCGCCATTGCCTCGTTATAGTTGCAAAACTATTTAATCCCGGGAGTGTGCTTTTTGTCTTAAAGGCCATTTTGAACACATGGGGAAGCTCCATGTGTGATAGAACTTGTAAAAGGGCAAATACTCTATTTTTGTAGCAATATTTACCGTGTATTTGTAGCAATAAGTTGGTTTTTATTGGCGATTTTTTTCAATATTTCTAATATTTTTATTAATAATATGCACTTTTGCGGACAATTTTGATTTACTCATTACAATAAGTTTGTCTTTAAACATTTGTAAACCAATCATCCTGTATTGCCTGCTAAATCATTAGGAAGTGAAGTACCTGGGGTTCAACAGAACAGGAACAGATGGAAACGAGGACTCCGGAAAAATGCATTGAAACCAGTTTGTCATAAATCTAGAGGCATTTTGTCACTAAGTAGCTGCACTCTAATCCCGTGAGGTTTTTTTTTAGACATAGTTTTTCAAGTTAGTTATATACTTGCATGGCACTAATTTGTCTGTTTTAGCTCTTGAAGTGTTTGGATAGTTAGACGGGCAGTTTCAAGGGAAGTATTAGCAGTGATTCAAATGTTTCCAGGAGGAATATTCCAGTTCTGCATGAAAAGCTGGAGATCAAGTTGAAAGGTCTTGCACCCCTCACGCACAATGGAAGCCATGCCTGCCGAGAGCAGCGTGGATTTGTACCGGGCCTTAAAAACGCCCGAAACATCAGAGGAAGGAATGATCCTGGGTGATTACTTCATAGTATCTAAACATATCTGCTTCAAGACCTTTCCTTTTGAGGTCCAACAGTACTTTCTCGTTCTTGTATGTATATTTTCATCTGCTTAAGCTGGGTCTGATTCCGGTCTCAAATGTAAAAGGACAACCATGTGCCATCCAGTCTGCTGTGATAACTCCCTCAATCTTATACTCTCATTATATTGCTGATCTTCTGTGGGAGTTGTGCTGTGCATTTTGTTGTTACTGCAGTAGCAGCTCATGTGAAAAACCTACTCTGTGTTTTAATCAGAAGACGATCGATTGTGACAACTTTATTACATGTTACATGTACACTTCAAAAGGCTTCACTTTCCATCTGAAATCAATGTATGCCATTAAGCAGCCTCATTAGAGAAATGACAGTGTTCACTTACAGATGTCTTTTAAAAAAGAACCTTGTTATTCAGTAATTTCCATAATTATGAAGGCTGTGAGACTTGCTCTGGTAATACAGTACAACCAACTCACTTTAATCTTCGGTAAAATTATAATGAGAAGACTAATAGTGCATTCTGTCATTTTCACTAATGATCCTCCATTTGTTTGTTGCCTGTATCAAACGCTTAAAATACATTTTAGAATAATTAATTTACAAAATTCTAAAGCAAAATAATAATTTATGAAAAATACAATTATTTACTTTATTCTACTAATTTTTAATTAGTTAAGTTTTTTCATTAACCCGTGAAAGAATTAAGTAGTTTCTCATAAAATATTAGGGCTATGTATTAATTTTAATTCTCAAATCAAAACAATTAAAGGTCTATGGTTTCAGTTATTAAATCGAAGGACACTGATGCAATGATTGTGTTGAAGTTGAACAGATTGGGATGATTTATATTTGAATCTCCACCTGTCCATTTCCTTTTTGAGTTGATTTGGGTGGAAGCTGCAATGTCCTGTTGTAAAGAAGAGATAACATCAGATGACAAGGTTGTTCCGTGTCTTCTGGCAATTGACGAAAGTGAACATTGGTGAAAGTCTGCAAGCAGGCTGGTGGAAGCACGGAACTCAGGAGGGACTGAGAAACACTCATTGTTGCAAAAATATTGTAAACAAATTGAAAGTCGTGGCTGAATCAATGTAAAGCGTGCAGCGTAACTGACCCTAGTAATTATAGCCGAATATTACTTGGAAAGGAACTTTGTTCTTAGTTCCTTTTGCACACAGGTGAGGAAGCTAGGGAAGGAGAATGGAGTGTGGAACATCCTACTCTGTTCAACTAATATGCTGGTGAGGTTGACCTGAAGGAAAACACATAATGGGACGTGTAAAGCAAAAATAAAAGAAACATTGTGCCCTCCTAACTGATCAAGAACTATAGATGCATTCATCAAAAATATCATTTGGCAGTCATAGAAAGAAAAATATAGATTAAATGAGGAAAAGTAGAATGCAGGGTTCTTATACTTTTGTGCGAGTAGTTTCTTGAGAGAGTTTTAAGGCTGGGATCAGTTGACAATCGAAGGTCATGCCAGTGGTATCATCTTGAAGGCCAGTATTAAAGAGGAAGTTCAGCCAAAATTCCCCATGTTTTTCTTCCCTTTGTTGTTCTGGGTTCATCTAGCCGCAGTAGTCATGAGGAAGTGAACTGTACTGAGGTTTCCTCTTGTTGGACTTTAAGAAGTATGCAAGAGCGGCACATAGAAACATAGAAAATAGGAGCAGTAGTAAGTGATTCGGCCCTTCGAGCCTGCAACGCCATTCAATATGATCATGGCTGATCCTCTATTTCAACACCATATTCCCACTTTTTCCCCATACCCCTTGATGCCTTTTGTGTCTAGAAATCTATCTATCTCCTTCTTAAATATATGCAGAGACTTGGCTTCCACAGCATTCTGTGGTAGAGAATTCCACAGGTTCACCACCCTCTGAGTGAAAAAAATTTCTCCTCATCTTGGTCCTAAATTTCCTACCCCGTATCCTGACACTGTGACCCCTTGTTCTAGATTTCCCAGCCCCGAGGGAAACATCCTCCCTGCATCCAGTCTATCCAACCCTGTCAGAATTTTATACGTTTCAATGAGATCTCCTCTCATTCTTCTAAACTCTAGTAAATACAGGCCTGGTCGACCCAATCTCTCTTCATAAGACAGTCCTGCCATCCCAGGAATCAGTCTGGTGAACCTCTGCTGCACTCCCTCTATGGCAAGTATAACCTTTCTTGGGTAAGGAGACCAAAACTGCACACAATACTCCAGGTGCGGTCTCATCAAGGCCCTGTATAACTGTAGTAAGACATCCTTGCTCCTGTACTCAAATCCTCTTGGAATGAAGGCCAACATACCATTTGCCTTCCGACCTGCTTGCTGCACCGGCATGTTTGCTTTCAATGACTGGTGCACAAGGACACCCAGGTCCCTCTGTACATCGACACTTCCCAAGCTATCACCATTTAAATAATACTTTGTCTTTCTGTTTTTCCTACTAAAGTGGATAACTTCACATTTATCCATGTTATACTGCATCTGCCACGTGTTTGCCCACTCACTCAACCTATCTAAATCGCCTTGCAGCATCTTTGCATCCTCCTCACAACTCACAATCCCACCTAGTTTTGTGTCGTCAGCAAACTTGGAAATATTACATTTGGTTCCCTCATCCAAATCATTTACATATATTGTGAATAGCACTGATCCCTGTGGTACCCCACTAGTCACTGCCCACCACCGCGAAAAAGACCCATTTATTCCTACTCTCTGTTTCATAGAAACATAGAAACATAGAAAATAGGTGCAGGAGTAGGCCATTCGGCCCTTCGAGCCTGCACTGCCATTCAATGAGTTCATGGCTGAACATGCAACTTCAGTACCCCATTCCTGCTTTCTCGCCATACCCCTTGATCCCCCGAGTAGTAAGGACTATACCTAACTCCTTTTTGAATATATTTAGTGAATTGGCCTCAACAACTTTCTGTGGTAGAGAATTTCACAGGTTCACCATTCTCTGGGTGAAGAAGTTTCTCCTCATCTCGGTCCTAAATGGCTTACCCCTTATCCTTAGACTGTGACCCCTGGTTCTGGACTTCCCCAACATTGGGAACATTCTTCCTGCATCTAACCTGTCTAACCCCGTCAGCATTTTAAACGTTTCTATGAGATCCCCTCTCATTCTTCTGAGCTCCAGTGAATACAAGCCCAGTTGATCCAGTCTTTCTTGATATGTCAGTCCCGCCATCCCGGGAGTCAGTCTGGTGAACCTTCGCTACACTCCCTCAATAGCAAGAATGTCCTTCCTCAAGTTAGGAGACCAAAACTGTACACAATACTCCAGGTGTGGCCTCACCAAGGCCCTGTACAACTGTAGTAACACCACACTGCCCCTGTACTCAAATCCCCTCGCTGTGAAGGCCAACATGCCATTTGCTTTCTTAACCGCCTGCTGTACCTGCATGCCAACCTTCAATGACTGATGTACCATGACACCCAGGTCTTGTTGCACCTCCCCTTTTTCTCATCTGTCACCATTCAGATAATAGTCTGTCTCTCTGTTTTTACCACCAAAGTGGATAACCTCACATTTATCCACATTATACTTCATCTGCCATGCATTTGCCCACTCACCTAACCTATCCAAGTCATTCTGCAGCCTCATAGCATCCTCCTCGCAGCTCACACTGCCATCCAACTTAGTGTCATCTGCAAATTTGGAGATACTACATTTAATCCCCTCGTCTAAATCATTAATGTACAGTGTAAACAGCTGGGGCTCCAGCACAGAACCTTGCGGTACCCCACTAGTCACTGCCTGCCATTCTGAAAAGTACCCATTTACTCCTACTCTTTGCTTCCTGTCTGACAACCAGTTCTCAATCCACATCAGCACACTACCCCCAATCCCATGTGCTTTAACTTTGCACATTAATCTCTTGTATGGCACCTTATCGAAAGCCTTCTGAAAGTCCAAATACACCACATCAACTGGTTCCCCCTTGTCCACTCTACTGGAAACATCCTCAAAAAATTCCAGAAGATTTGTCAAGCATGATTTCCCTTTCACAAATCCATGCTGACTTGGACCTATCATGTCACCTCTTTCCAAATGCGCTGCTATGACATCCTTAATAATTGATTCCATCATTTTACCCACTACCGATGTCAGGCTGACCGGTCTATACCTCTGAAGAAGTATAGCAACTCTCTGAAGAAGTTTCTCCTCATCTCAGTCCTAAATGGCTTACCCCTTATCCTTAGACTGTGTCCCCTGGTTCTGGACTTCCCCAACCTTGGGAACATTCTTCCTGCATCTAACCAGTCCAGTCCCGTCAGAATTTTATATATTTCTATGAGATCCCATCTCATCCTTCTAAACTCCCGTGACTACAGGCCCAGTCAATCCAGTCTCTCATATGTCAGCCCTGCCATCCTGGGAATCAGTCTGGTGAACCTTCGCTGCACTCCCTCAACAGCAAGAACGTCCTTCCTCAGATTAGGAGACCAAAACTGAACACAATATTCCAGGTGAGGCCTCACTAAGGCCCTGTACAACTGCAGTAAGACCTCCCTGCTCCTATACTCAAATCCCCTAGCCATGAAGGCCAACATGCCATTTGCCTTCTTCACCGTCTGCTGTACCTGCATGCCCACTTTCAGTGAGTGATGAACCATGACACTCAGGTCTCATTGCACCTCCCCTTTTCCTAATCTTCCGCCATTCAGATAATATTCTACCTTCATGTTTTTGCCACCAAAGTGGATAACCTCACATTTATCCACACTATGCTGCATCTGCCATGTATTTGCCCACTCAACTAACCTGTCCAAGTCACCCTGCAGCCTCTTAGCATCCTCCTCACAGCTCACAACGCCACCCAGCTTAGTGTCATCTGCAAACTTGGAGATATTGCACTCAATTCCTTCATCTAAATCATAGATGTATATTGTAAATAGCTGGGGTCCCAGTACTGAGCCCTGCAGCACCCCACTAGTCACTGCCTGCCATTCTGAAAAGGACCTGTTTATCCCGACTCTCTGCTTCCTGTCTGCCAACCAGTTCTCTATCCACATCAGTACATTACCCCCAATACCATGTGCTTTAATTTTGCACACCAACCTCTTGTGTGGGACCTTGTCAAAAGCCTTTTGAAAGTCCAAATACACCACATCCACTGGTTCTCCCTTGTCCACTCTACTAGTTACATCCTCAAAAAATTCTAGAAGGTTTGTCAAACATGATTTCCCTTTCATAAATCCATGCTGACTTGGACCGATCCTGTCACTGCTTTCCAAATGTGCTGCTATTTCATCTTTAATAATTGATTCCAACATTTTCCCCACTACTGATGTCAGGCTAACCGGTCTATAATTACCCGTTTTCTCTCTCCCTCCTTTCTTAAAAAATGGTGTTCCATTAGCTACCCTCCAGTCCATAGGAACTGATCCAGAGCCGATAGACTGTTGGATAATGAATTACCAATTTATCTGCTTTTGGAGGGAGTATTGATGGAGGGAGTTGGTCAGGACACTCACTGTGCTCACTGAGAACTCACTATTCTCCTTTGACAGACTACATGGGTCCTTAATATCCATCCAAACAGGCAGATCAGACCTTGGTTTACCATCTCAGCACTGACAATTCAGCATGCCTTCTATATCAAGATTATGAGTTCAAGTCCTGATGTGGCGCTGAACTGACTTCTAATCCTTCTAACCATCAACCTTCTAGCTAGATATATTCAGATCTGATGTGCGAGAGTACTTCTTCACACAGAGTTATTGATACTTCGAATGCCCTCCCAGCAAGGGTGGTGGAGGCAAAACTCTGCAATCCAGCAGTAATTGGAAATTGTTTCTGTGGAAGGATGAGCTTAACAGGCCAAATTTCCTCCCTATCTGTATTTATCTTTGTGGTCTAACTCAAAGGTGAGACTGTTGCCAACTAAGTCATAATGACACACACCAACCCATCATCTGCTTTTCTTTTTTCATGACAGAATGGGGTCCATTTTTTAAATGCAAGCTTTGATACATATTTCTTCCTTCATTCTTTAATTAGTTATATTGCATATAGGGAACAGATGAATGATTTTTCTAAAGTGGCTAGTGTTAAATGAAAGCTGTTTTTTTCCTCTCAAGACAACCCGCTAAACATGGAGATTGAGGGTCCGCACTTGGTGGCCTTACCGCCCCCTGCTGGCGAGTTTTTTGGGTGGTCTCCCCTCGGGGCCATTTTCATGGAGGCCTCCCGCCGGCGGGAGGGGAGCACTGCTGGGAACCGCCTGGTGACGGCCGATGTGCGCAAGACGTGTAAGTGTCCTCCTGCCCGCCGAGCTGCCAGATTGGTGTAGGCGGGAATCAGCGGCAGCAGGGGGAAGGCCCGCTGCGTGGAGGCAGAAGACATGCAAAAAAAATTAGTGAACTTATGTTATTTTTTTTTCAGCGATTTATATGGATGGGGTCCCCTGAAGGTGTTCCAGTGGGGTTTTCTTGTGTGTAAATTTTTATTTTTAGCTGTTCCCCGCCCCCCCCCCCCCCCCGCCCTCCCTGGGCCCAACTCAATCCTCGGCGGCACTTTGGTGAGGATCTCATTTGCCGCCGAGATTAGGAGTTCCCACCTGCTGCCACCCAGATTCACGGCGTAAGTCCCTTTTTTGCCGCCAGGCAGTCTTTCAAGGACTTTGTTACGAAACGCCCGCCCAAAGTACCGTCAGGTATCTCGGCGATCCTTTGGTGGCACTTGGGCTGAACTTAGCTTCCACCAAGTTCCGGCCCATAGATCCTGAAAGATGATGTTTTCAGCATATCTGGGGATTAGCAGGGAAGGCGGAGGCAAAATTGGGGTGGAACCCTGGTACGCTGCCTCTGGACCCCCACCCCACGCTCAAACGGGCAACTGCGGCTATCCTGATACTGGCCCGGGCACCGGCCCTTGTATTTAAATTGCCTGACCCCGGGAATTTGACTGGGGTTATGTGTGTAACTAGTTGACGCTAAAGACCTCCCGCTGTTGTGTTGGCAGAGTGTGGTCATGGATTTTTGGTCTCGTACTGTCTGCAAGAAAACGGGTCAGATTGCTTGATCTGGCAATTGATCAGTTAAGGGAATCACATGTTTGTATTACTGGGTGGATGCACATGGTTTCAGCTTTTGCATTTCCTGAGTAACATTAACAGGAGGTGTTGCTACTCAGGATCAAGGAAGGTATTCAATAGCTGTCATTTTTGCTGAGATTGACAGTTCTGAAGCTAGAAGTTACCTGGACCTGGGAATGAATATGACAGCTGCTGATGATTGAGCTATTTAGCTCCATGATGTAATGATGAGCCAAAACTCCCTGGTGCTTAGAACCCATGTATTCGTTAATGAATTCTGACAAAATGATTCCAAGTATCTTGAAATGATTTGGTTTGTTCGACTCTGAGCACAGATTAATGTGCCTGTGAAAATTAAGTGATGCATTGCTATCTAATCTGTTGGTCCATTCTTGCTGTATAATCTTACTTTTTAATAATCCGAATTTGTAGCTTTTAGCCTGAGCTGTGTGCTCCAGCAGTGCGGTGATTTCTGCTGATTTAAAGAATGCAGTGTGTAGCTTGCACCATTTCCAGTGCAACACTAAAAGGATTTGTTGTTTGCTCAGTGGGATTGTATTCCAGTTACTGTGTAAATAAGGTCAAGTTTTGGTTCATCGCAAGCGTGAGCTTGCTATGGAAGCAGACGTTGGTGATAAGTACGATATAAAGTATTGTAAAGAATCCAGACTGGAACCCTCGCTGCAGTGAGGTGCCAAGTCTTGAGTCGCTGCATTTGTGTGCAAATGGCTCGATGCTCCAATACTTAATGTCACCACGTCACCCCAAACAGTACATTCTTTTAAAGAAAGAGTCTTGTTATTAGCACTCATTTACGAGATTTTAAATTATTTGTTTTATTTACATTTTTTGAAGAGTTTCTGATGAGACTGCATCTTTAAACAATTTTACTGTGCCTTGTACCTTGCCGACAGCAGTTAGAAATAAGAGCATAAGGACATCAGAAGTAAGAGTAGAAGTGGGCCATATGGCCCCTCGAGCCTGCTCCACCATTCAATAAGTTCATGGCTGAATTTCTACCTCAACTCCACTATCCCGCCCGATCCTCATATCCCTTGATTCCCTTAGTGCCCAAAAATCGATTGATCTCAGCCTTGAATATACTCAATGACTGAGCATCCACAGATCTCTGAGGTAGAGAATTCCAAAGATTCACAACCCTCCGAGTGAAGAAATCACTCCTCATCTCAATCCTAAATGGCCAACCCCTTATGACCCCTAGTTCTAGACTCTCCAGCCTGGGGTAACAACCTCTCAGCATTTATGACACACAATCAAAAGGAGCTGCTGAAAGAGTGACAGTTAGAACTGATGTCACACACCCACTGTAAGTTTGTGGCTATTTAATAATAACAAAGAAGATGCGAGCTTTATAATACAGGAATTCCCTACTGCAAGTGTTACTGGGGGAGTGAGACGCAAATTAGGGTTTGTGCTGAAGTTAAGCTTTGGTTTCCACAGTACTACAACAGCCCCTGACTATAATACCCTTGATTCGACCACAACAATACTTACAATTTCATCACTAAATACTGAAACCATATGAAACACCTTCTTTGTTACACACAATGCTGTGATACTCTCAGATACCTTTCAGAGACCTGCCATGTTCATAGTCCTCTCAGTAAACACGAAAGCCATATAAAGTCTCATATCGATAACGTATCCACAGATTATGAATGTGATGGATGAGCCCACTGATCTCGCTGACCCCAGTGCCTGTCAGAGCTTGTGGGATCAGCAGGAAGGCATGTCCCTGTAGGGCCCGCGCAACTATGGGCTCCGGTGCCTGCCTGTCCCATTCTGGGAAATCCGGTGTCTGCATGCCATGGGGGATAGATGGGTTTCCCAAGCACCATCTTACTGTCCCTGTCCTACCCCCACCCTGAGACTCCATACTACCCTCCCTCAGCTCTCTCTGCAAGGGGGCTGATCTAACTTTTTTTAAATATTATTTCCCCAGGGATATAGGCTCTTCCCCTTGCATGGGCTCCCTCAGATGGGACTGGTATACCTCATCTCACATGGCCTCCAATACTATGCCGGCTCATAACTGAGCTGTGGAAGCGGGAATTCCCAGCATAGAGAGCCTACAGTCCGAATGCACCCCTAAGTCATCCCTTTGATGTCATTGACCTTGTAAAGAGCTTGTGGTGGTTCTGCCACTTTAAAGGCCGACTGCAAACTCTCAGAATCAGTGGGCACCGACCGTTTATTGGTGGTTCTGCCAGATTCCTCCTGGAGTTACAGTGGAAATCCAGTGGAACCCTTGAGCAATTTGGGGGCCCTGTCTTTTTTTTTCTCCTCAGTTTTCTCCCCTCTTCTCCTACAGGTATCCCCTCATGTTGGGGTATAGTTCCACTGGTATTGACCAAGAAGTTATCCTTTATTTGTGAGCTTAGGCATCACTTTCAAGTAGAAAACTGGTCGAAAGTTTTCCTTAATATTGAGAATATGGATTGCAATGACATTGAGTTGCATTGCAAATATGTTAATATGTCATTTGAGTGTGAAGTCTTCATGACTCATAAAGTTTCCAAGTTCTTTCAGTCCCTGAAATGGCAGAGATCCCCCTTCGCGTGAGTAGAAATTAAAAAAAAAGAAACACTCTTTGTCTTCATACATAAATTCACCCTTTTCCTGTTAAGTAAATGCCTGTGGCTGTTTACTTTTATGAAGTGAACACTTTTTGGGCCATAATATGCATCTAGCCCCGTTTACAGCCCAATTTAACCACAATCTGCTTCTGTACAACATAGTTGCATGACTCTTGTTACTTAAAAGCCTACTAAACCATGTTTAGCTAGAAGCAACAGCTATATGAATCAGACTCTAATCTAGGAAACCTGCCAGTAAAATTAAACGTAAAAGGAAATTGCACAACAGAGTTCACTCTGCATACGTCAATATGTCAAAGTGTAAGTGAGTGTAGTTGTTAATCTTTTGTGAGTATGTTATTACCAAGATCTAATTGTATATTGAATACTACCTTGTACAATACTATTAATTTCCAGTATCAAACATACTGTTAGTTAAACATTAGTTAAACATTATCTTCCCCAGTACATTTCATTTAACATAGGTGTTAGTTATTGTAACAGTTGGAGTTTTGCTTTCCATTATTTGAAAAGATCTTTATCTATAGCAAGTGAGTAGTGGTTTATAGAGGTGGTTAGGAATTTCAGTAAAGCAAGTGGATATAACAGATAAATGGTTGATGTGAAAATATATACATTGTGATATCAGGACTGTAAAACATTACTCCTCGGGCTCATGAGGTCAGTTACTGCTTACGCTTATGGGCTAGATGGTCTTGAAGTTACTTATCCCTCAGGTTTATGGGTTACGTAGTCCCAAAGTCAGTCTCCCCTCAAGATTGTGGGTTGCACATTCTGAGCCAGCATCTGAACTATGGTAAAGTGTGGCATGGAAGATTATGGGGAACAAATATCCATTTTCGTTAGAATGGCCGAACTGATGGATGCCATATAACGTGGAGTACAAGCTGACACTGCTAAGCATGTGGCACTCGTCGTGTATGAGAGCCACATTGCATTTGCTCTTTCGGCATGCCTAACGTAATGAATCAGTGAGAAAGAACTATTCTATCACCAAAACAACCTGTCCTCTTAAATACCAGTTTACTATGTGCTCAAAGTATTCAAATGTGAGCCACACAGCACCAGATCGAATCATAGCAATTTTTGAACAGGGTGTTAAGAGCAATGTTATACTGTACTACACCCAAATCCATACCTGTGATGTTAGTTCATTTCATTAAAAAAAAGACTTGCATTTCTATAGCGTCTTTCATGACTACCGGATGTCCCAAAATGCTTTGCAGCTGATTAAGTACTTTTTGAAGTATAGTCACTGTTGTAATGTAGGAAACACGGCAGCCAATTTGTGCACAACAAGCTCCCACAAACAGCAATGTGATAATGACCAGATAATCTGTTTTAGTGATGTTGATTGAGGGATAAATATTGAGCAGGACAATTGGGATAACTCCCCTGCTCTTCTTCGGAATAGTGCCATGGGATCTTTTACGTCCACCAGACAGCAGACGGGGCCTCGATTTATCAATACTACATTTCAGAGTCGGTCTGAATTTTTGTGCTCAAGTCTCTGGAGTGAGACTTCATCCCACAACCTTCTGACTCAATGGCAAGAGTGCTACTAACTGAGCCACAGCTGACTCTCATGACAATTAAGACAGCATATTAGGGCCTACTCTATGCTAGTCAGGAGTTCACTATAAGAAGTATTTCAAGGCTTGGCTATATTTCTGTGTTGTTATAATAATTCTTGTGAATTAACATAAGAACATAAGAATTAGGAGTAGGCCATATGGCCCCTCAAGCCTGCTCCGCCGTTCAATAAGATCATGGCTGATCTTCGACTTCAACTCCACTTCCCCGCCCGATCCCCATATCTCTTGATTCCACTTGATTAAAAATGAGAGCAACTATTTTTTTGACGAGTTACATTTTCTACTTTATTTTCCCGGAAATTATATTGGAGCTTCCTGAAAGAAATCAAGTTCATTATCCACATTCTATAAATGTAAAACTGTTACTGCAAACCAGGGTGATTCAGAATGTGGGTTTGAAATGTTTTTTGAAGTCTTTCAATTTGTAATTCTGATTCAGGTTCCTTTGCAAACTTTCTATTGTGTGGATGACATTTTCTTAACTGTTACATAGAAACATAGAAAATAGGTGCAGGAGTAGGCCATTCGGCCCTTCTAGCCTGCACCACCATTCAATGAGTTCATGGCTGAACATGCAACTTCAGTACCCCATTCTTGCTTTCTTGCCACACCCCTTGATCCCCCTAGTAGTAAGGACTACATCTAACTCCTTTTTGAATATATTTAGTGAATTGGCCTCAACAACTTTCTGTGGTAGAGAATTCCACAGGTTCACCACTCTCTGGGTGAAGAGGTTTCTCCTCACCTCGGTCCTAAATGGCTTACCCCTTATCCTTAGACTGTGACCCCTGGTTCTGGACTTCCCCAACATTGTGAACATTCTTCCTGCATCTAACCTGTCTAAACCCATCAGAATTTTAAACGTTTCTATAAGGTCCCCTCTCATTCTTCTGAACTCCAGTGAATACAAATCAGTTGATTTAGTCTTTCTTGATAGGTCAGTCCCGCCATCCTGGGAATCAGTCTGGTGAACCTTCGCTGCACTCCCTCAATAACAAGAATGTACTTCCTCAGGTTAGGAGACCAAAACTGTACACAATGCTCCAGGTGTGGCCTCACCAAGGCCCTGTACAACTGTAGCAACACCTCCCTGCCCCTGTACTCAAATCCTCTCGCTATGAAGGCCAACATGCCATTTGCTTTCTTAACCGCCTGCTGTACCTGCATGTCAACCTTCAATGACTGATGTACCATGACACCCAGGTCTCGTTGCACCTCCCCTTTTCCTAATCTGTCACCATTCAGATAATAGTCTGTCTCTCTGTTTTTACCACCAAAGTGGACAACCTCACATTTATCCACATTATACTTCATCTGCCATGTATTTGCCCACTCACCTAACCTATCCAAGTCGCTCTGCAGCCTCATAGCATCCTCCTCGCAGCTCACACTGCCACCTAACTTGGTGTCATCCGCAAATTTGGAGATACTACATTTAATCCCCTCATCTAAATCATTAATATACAGTGTAAACAGCTGGGGCCCCAGCACAGAACCTTGCGGTACCCCACTAGTCACTGCCTGCCATTCTGAAAAGTCCCCATTTACTCCTACTCTTTGCTTCCTGTCTGACAACCATTTCTCAATCCATGTCAGCACACTACCCCCAATCCCATGTGCTTTAACTTTGCACATTAATCTCTTGTGTGGAACCTTGTCGAAAGTCTTCTGAAAGTCCAAATATACCACATCAAATGGTTCTCCCTTGTCCACTCTACTGGAAACATCCTCAAAAAATTCCAGAAGATTTGTCAAGCATGATTTCCCTTTCACAAATCCATGCTGACTTGGACCTATCATGTCACCTAATTCCAAATGCGCTGCTATGACATCCTTAATAATTGATTCCATCATCTTACCCACTACCGATGTCAGGCTGACCGGTCTATAATTCCCTGTTTTCTCTCTCCCTCCTTTTTTAAAAAGTGGGGTTACATTGGCTACCCTCCACTCCATAGGAACTGATCCAGGGTCAATGGAATGTTGGAAAATGACTGTCAATGCATCCGCTATTTCCAAGGCCACTTCCTTAAGTACTCTGGGATGCAGTCCATCAGGCCCTGGGGATTTATCGGCCTTCAATCCCATCAATTTCCCCAACACAATTTCCCGACTAATAAGGATTTCCTTCAGTTGCTCCTCCTTACTCGACCCTCTGACCCTTCTTATATCCGGAATGTTGTTAGTGTCCTCCTTAGTGAATACCGAACCAAAGTACTTGTTCAATTGGTCCGCCATTTCTTTGTTCCCCGTTATGACTTCCCCTGATTCTGACTGCAGGGGACCTACATTTGTCTTTACTAACCTTTTTCTCTTTACATATCTATAGAAACTTTTGCAATCCGTCTTAATGTTCCCTGCAAGCTTCTTCTCGTACTCCATTTTCCCTGCCCTAATCAAACCCTTTGTCCTCCTCTGCTGAGTTCTAAATTTCTCCCAGTCTCCGGGTTCGCTGCTATTTCTGGCCAATTTGTATGCCACTTCCTTGGCTTTAATACTATCCCTGATTTCCCTTGATAGCCATGGTTGACCCACCTTCTTATGTTACCAGCGACATTCAAACATGAATTTCACTCAGCTGAGCTGGACAGTGAGCATTTCCAGACCATCAGAACCCATAAAATATGTGAACAAATCTCAATAGATCTGACCTGGAATGGCTTTTAGACTAATCTCCATGGCAGACACAGTAAATGTCCTCTGTGGGGACTCATACCCTGTTTCACAGAAAGTCCTGTAGAACGCTGTATTATCTTGCTGACTTTGTTGGTGGAAAAAAAATCCATTCAATTAAAACCTGCATTAATATTTTATATAATTAGTCCTATTCATAGTTAGTTCTTGCAATGAAATTAAAAACCAGTATGAAATGGTAGAAACAAAAAGTTGACATAATTGTAACTGCAAGATAATAAATTGCTCTAACAATATACATTGGCTTTATTTGAATATTTAAAAACATTATACATTGAATTCTATCTATTTTGTGCAGATTACATTTGCAGAATAGCACACAGAAGTAGGCTGTCTTTGATCTCTCCCCTCAAAAAACAAAAAGAATATGACAGCCAGAATATAAACATATGTAAATATTATGTAGGAGGAGGCTCATCTTTTATAGGTAAGTGTCAGTGATTGGGTTCAAAAGGCATTTGCAGGATAAAATGATAAGGAAATCTGTTTGCATTGCTTACATTGTGTCCTGCGGGCTTGCACAATTTGTTACATGCCATTCAGTTATTTTCCAAGCACACTGAACAAATTAAAACAGCATAAAGGACAAGCCCCTCTGTGGCTTGTGAATGAATCTATTTGCCCACAGAATTATAAGCCTTTGCTGCAATTATTGCTGCGGTACGTCATATAACCTTTAAAAGATGGATGTAAAATGACTCACCAGCCCCTAAAAATAGCAGCATCCTGTGTGCTATTGGTTTTCATGTACAGATTGTTTTTTTAAATATACAACATTTCAGTTGTGCATTAGTTGCAATCAAGAAGAGGAGAAATAATTTGGGGGAGATATAGAATTCCATTTCCCAGAGCTTTTACAGGCCACTATTAAACGGAAGATTTATTCCGCTGGTGGTGTTACCAATATTAAAGAGGCCTTTATTGGCTATAAAGCCTGCGGCTGAGAAACAAAGGTAAAAGGACTGTGGTAACATGTGCCACCAGTGAGATATTTGATCAATTGTGGGGTTGAAGCATTTTCATCAGGTGTGTGGTTACTTCAAGGGAAATTCCAATCTCAGACACAATTTACATAAAAAACTCAAAGCATTCTTCTGATACCTAATTCCTAATCTAAACGAATTCATAATTCCATCCATGAAACAAAAATACGTGTCAATATAGATCCTTTTCATTTACCTGGTTGCAACCATCTTCAGGAAGATCAGTGGCAGAATGTTCGATGATGTCAGCCTACAAATTCCTTGTTAAAATTCTTGAAAAACTAGAAATGTAATTTGGGCTCTTATCGATCACATTTTATAAAAATGTCCTTCTTTTGCAAGTGATGAACAAAAGTATTTTCTGTGTTAATTAGAATCGTGTACTCTCCTTCAAAACAAAACACTTGCAAAGATAGCCAAGCCTTAGGGTTCATTTACACTGCAACTACTGGCCTGAGAATGGCAGCTGCAGCTTGCGTTTGAGCCTAGCTACATCACCTTCGCACTGCCTGCTGGAACTGTCGGAGTCTGGCCCAGGAGAATACTGCCTGCATGCCTAGCCATAGGTGGGCAGAGCTCTCTCCCCCAGCAGTTAACTGCTTAAATGTTTGGAAAATGGGAAGGGGAAAATCTCTTCTCCATAAACAAGTAAATTGAAGTTAGTTGGGCTTACAGAGTGCCCATTGGAGCAACCCTTTGGCTTGGGGGCAGCATTCTCGACTCAACGTCAGAAGCTGCAGGGCTCAAACCTAACAATAACAAGTGGAGGCTCTGGCTCTGAAATTCTGGGTCGACATCCAGTGGAATACTTGCATCTGGTAGGTGTGGGAGCCCTTTTCCACCATTGTATGGGTTGTGGGAGCCCATAACCACTTCCATCCCTCCGCCCCCCCGCTGTATAGGACTGACCACCTTATCGGCTGCTATAAAGATGATTACAGCCATGGAAGGAGCGTTCATGTCACGGCCTGTCAGACTGTTAATCAGTCTGAGAATCCTTCCACTGCTTCACATTGTCCTCCAAAGACTATATAGATACAACAACATGCTCGGGGGTTCAGCTTCCAAGCAAGTTATGAACCAGGTGTCACACTGCAACACACTTACCTCAGTGCCATGTCAAAGCACTACCCCCTCCACAGATTCTCATTCCCTTTGTGTAGTATATGTAAGCACTCTAATAACGACTCCACCGAGGTATAGGTATTGTACTTGAACTGGAGTGATCTTAGTCCGTTTATTGCAGCTCCCTGAGTAAGGATGCAGTGAGGTGAGCTCCATTTTATACTTGGTTACCTGCAGTGTGCAGGTGACCATTAGGTCTCCACCAGTAGCACCCTCTGGTGGTACAGGTGTGGTGTATACAGTGTTACAGTACATACATTAACATACATAACAACATTCCCCCCGAAGTCTTGTGCCACAGGCTTTAGCACTGTGTTCTCTGGCCCTTGACTTGAGTGCCCAAAGCCCTTGCACTTTGTCTTTGCTTGGGAATGGCTCTCTCCCTGTGAACCCCCATGAACTTGTTGCCATGATATTGGGAAGTGGTCAGCAGTGGGCGGTTGGAGGTTGTAGTGAGGGTTGTGTGGATTCTGGGTGTGATCCATGTGTTCATGGCTACATACATCCATTCCCCCCCATACATAGACCATGTGTGTGGCTCAACACCTACATTGGCATATATGTAGAGTGAGTAAGGGATTAGGTTGGTTTTGTCACTGTTTTTGAGTTCAGCAAGTACATGTTATAGGTAAGGTACATGCATTATATTGTCTGGGTGGGTGAGGACGTTTAGTGGTGGGCAGAGCCACAGGGTGGTGTGGCCTCCCTGTCTTCCATTGACCCTGCTGCCCTTCATTGGTGGTGGCAGTCTGGTCATCCCAGTTCCCGCCAGGAAAGTTGGAGGGTACTGGCCTCTTGCTCCTGGTGCTGGCCCTAGTGGCCAGGAGGATAGGGCCGATCTGGGGCAGGTTGCCAGTGGTGGTGGCTGTGCCGTCCATTGATCGCTGGCCCTGCAGAAGGTAGGCTCCCACTGTGTGTTTGTGTGTGTACCCTCCCAGGGGCATCACATTGGTCCTGGCGGTGCAGGCTACATGATCGGGTAGCCCGCTGGACCTGGGTGTTTCCCATGGGAGGTTGCCTTTGGCATTGTCGGCATACATGTAGAACCTGGCATAATTTCTCATTTTATCATTAGCATTCATGATACATTGGCTCCGACCGCAACCAGCCGATTTGACATTGTTATTCGTCTTTACACTTTCACATTTGTCCATTACAACACTTTCCTGTGTACTATCAGTATCTCTGTGCAAGGTTACATTTGGATACCTGCCTTTGTTAGTTACATTTGTCTCATTAGCATTACCAGCATCACTGTTCAACAGTACGAATTTATCACTTACATCCCTTTTTTGAGTGCTATCAGCATTACCGTGCAATGTTACATTTGGATACCTGCCTTTGTTAGTTACATTTTTCACATTAGCATTACCGGCATCACTGTTCAACAGTACATTTATATACTTGCATTCGTTAATTACACATTTATCATTAGTGTCACTGGCATCGCTGTACCAAGAATGGAACTGTCCTTTAATTGTGCTGGGTTGCCGGTCTCCTTTAAAAAGGCCTTGCAATCTTTACCCCAATCCGGTTCGCTGCTCGGCATCACATGTTGCTCCCTCAACGCTGCCCCTCGTGGTCTGGTCGCGGCCATCTTGATTTCAGGTGCTTCACCTCGTGGTGCGGGCGCCATCTTCTTTCTTTCCACGAGGTAGGCTGCGGTGATCCTTTTCTCCCAGGTTCTGCCACGGAAGCCGGGAATCTACCTTCTGCGCCGATCTTCTTCCCTCGGAGTCCTGCCACTGGAGCCTGGAAGGTGAGGTCTGGTCGTTCAGGTTGGATCATCTTGCCGTTGAGTTGTGCAGCCTGTATCATCGCTATGCAGTCGAGCTGGATGGTAGGATTTCCAGGTGCTGCGATGGATCCAAGTTTGGGGCCACGTAGGACTTCGATCGCTGGGGCCTGGAGGCTTTCCCCACTCCAACAGATTTGGATTTGCTTCATTCATCTTCTTCCCAGCAGCGTTGGACCATCACCAGCAACGATCCACAAAGGAAGCTTGTGCATCGTGCCGCCATGGGCCATCTGGACATCCACGCTGCCAACGACTGCATGGTGTCTTTTGTGTAAGTGAGCAGCTTTGCCTGGGTTGGGAACATTTTGGGTTATTTGGCGGGATTGTCCCAGAGTTTCTCAAAGGCCGTCTGATTCATCAGCGATTGGCTCACCCTGTGTCAATCTTCATCAAGACTGGAACCCTGTTGATTTCTACTTCTATTTTCCATGAGGAACTCTCAGTGGAGCAGGTATATATTCCGTACACCTCTTCCAGGGGCTGAGCCGCTTTGTCTTCATCAGCGCTGGAGCCCGGGTGATCGGCCAACTCATCAGCGACTCGGTGAGTAAAACTTCTTCTACCCAGTCGCTGGAGATGATCTTTAGTGTTACAGCCTTTGCAAGTATAGACTTTGTATCGGCACTGGTGGGTCCTGTGGTTTCCTCCACAGCGCCAGCACAGGACTCGCTGGTTGGCCCCATGTGGCGGACTCAGGGTTGCGGGACGCGGGGCAGCAGCCTTGCCTCTGAAAGACGCCATTTGGTTCACTGTACTCTTCGGGTTAGAGTCCTGGGGATGAGTCATCATCCTCTTGGAGTCGCAGACCGAAATCATGAATGCCTGGCTCACTTTGATTGCCTTCTGCAGGGTGACCGTAGTGTCCGCAGAGAGCAGTTTATGGAGGAGGCCCTCGTGGCCGATTCCAATAACGAAGATGTCCCTTAGTGCTTCTGTGAGGTGGTTGCCAAAATCACATGCTGCAGCCAATCTTCTCAGATCTGCAGCATATTTAGCAATTTCTTGAATTAACTGCGCAGATAGCAGTTAATGGATACGATGTGATTGGCATCACAGAGACATGGCTCCAGGGTGACCAAGGCTGGGAACTCAACATCCAAGGGTATTCAGCATTTAGGAAGGATAGACAGAAAGGAAAAGGAGGCGGGGTGGCATTGCTGGTTAAAGAGGAAATCAATGCAATTGTAAGGAAGGACATTAGCCTGGATAACGTGGAATCGGTATGGGTGGAGCTGCGGAATTCCAAAGGGCAGAAAACGCGAGTGGGAGTTGTGTATAGACCACCAAACAGTAGTAATGAGGTTGGGGACAGCATCGAACAAGAAATAAGGGATGTGTGCAATAAAGGTACAGTAGTAATCATGGGCGACTTTAAGCTATATATAGATTGGGCTAACCTAACTGGTAGCAATGCGGTGGAGGAGGATTTCCTGGAGTGTATTAGGGATGGTTTTCTAGACCAATATGTCGAGGAACCAACCAGGGAGCTGGCCATCCTAGACTGGGTGATGTGTAATGAGAAGGGACTAATTAGCAATCTTGTTGTGCGAGGCCCCTTGGGAAAGAGTGACCATAATATGGTAGAATTCCTTATTAAGATGGAGAGTGACAAAGTTAATTCGGAAACTAGGGTCCTGAACTTAAAGAAAGGTAACTTCGACGGTATGAGACATGAATTGGCTAGAATAGACTGGCAGAGGATACTTGAAGGGTTGATGGTGGATAAGCAACGGCAAACATTTAAAGATCACATGGATGAACTTCAGCAATTGTACATCTCTGTCTGGAGTAAAAATAAAACTGGGAAGGTGGCTCAACCATGGCTAAAAAGGGAAATTAAGGATAGTGTTAAAACCAAGGAAGAGGCATATAAATTGGCTAGAAAAAGCAACAAACCTGAGGACTGGGAGAAATTTAGAATTCAACAGAGGAGGACTAAGGGTTTAATGAAGAAGGGGAAAATAGAGTTCGAGAGGAAGCTTGCAGGGAACATAAAAACTGACTGCAAAAGCTTCTATAGCTATGTGAAGAGAAAAAGATTAGTAAAGACAAACATAGATCCCTTGCAGTCGGATTCAGGTGAATTTATAATGGGGAACTAAGAAATCGCAGACCAATTGAACAAATACTTCGGTTCTGTCTTCACAAAGGAAGATACAAATAACCTTCTGAATGTACTAGAGGACAGTGGTCTAGTGAGAATGAGGAACTGAAAGATATCCTTATTAGGCGGGAAATTATGTTAGGGAAATTGATGGGATTGAAGGCCGATCAATCCCTGAGTCCTGATAGTCTGCATCCCAGAGTACTTAAGGAAGTGGCCCAAGAAATAGTGGATGCATTGGTGATCATTTTCCAACAATCTATCGACTCTGGATCAGTTCCTATGGACTGGAGGGTAGCTAATGTAACGCCACTTTTTAAAAAAGGAGGGAGAGAGAAAGCGGGTAATTATAGACCAGTTAGCCTGACATCTGTAGTGGGGAAAATGTTGGAATCAATCATTAAGGATGGAATAGCAGCCCATTTGGAAAGCAGTGACAGGATCGGACCGAGTCAGCATGTATTTATGAAAGGGAAATCATGCTTGACGAATCTTCTGGAATTTTTTGAGGATGTAACTAGTAGAGTGGACAAGGGAGAACCAATGGATGTAGTGTATTTGGACTTTCAAAAGGCTTTTGACAAGGTCCCGCACAAGAGATTGGTGTACAAAATCAAAGCGCATGGTATTGGAGGTAATGTACTGACGTGGATAGAAAACTGGTTGGCAGACAGGAAGCAGAGAGTCGGGATAAATGGGTCCTCTTCAGAATGGCAGGCAGTTACTAGTGGGGTGCCGCAGGGCTCAGTGCTAGGACCCCAGCTCTTTACAATATACATTAACGATTTGGATGAAGGAATAGAGTGTAATATCTCCAAGTTTGCGGATGACACTAAACTGGGTGGCAGTGTGAGCTGTGAGGAGGACGCTAAGAGGCTACAGGGTGACTTGGACAGATTAGGTGAGTGGGCAAATACATGGCAGATGCAGTATAATGTGGATAAATGTGAGGTTATCCATTTTGGGGCAAAAACACGAAGGCAGAATATTATCTGAATGGCGGCAGACTAGAAAAAGGGGAGGTGCAACGAGACCTGGGTGCCATGGTACATCAGTCACGGAAAGTGTGCACGCAGGTATAGCAGGCGGTAAAGAAGGCAAATGGTATGTTGGCCTTCATAGCTAGGGGATTTGAATATAGGAGCAGGGAGGTCTTACTGCAGTTGTACAGGGCCTTAGTGAGGCCTCACCTGGAATATTGTGTTCAGTTTTGGTCTCCTAACCTGAGGAAGGACGTTCTTGCTATTGAGGGAGTGCAGCGAAGGTTCACCAGACTGATTCCAGGGATGGCTGGGCTGTCATATGAGGAGAGACTTGATCAACTGGGCCTTTATTCACTGGCATTTAGAAGGATGAGAGGGGATCTCATAGAAACATATAAGATTCTGACGGGACTGGACAGGTTAGATGCGGGAAGAATGTTCTCAATGTTGGGGAAGTCCAGAACCAGGGACATAATCTTAGGATAAGGGGTAAGCCATTTAGGACTGAGATGAGGAGAAACTTCTTCATTCAGAGAGTTATTAACCTGTGGAATTCCCTGCCGCAGAGAGCTGTTGATGCCAGTTCGTTGGATAAATTCAGGAGGGAGTTAGATATGGCCCTTACGGTTAAGGGGATCAAGGGGTATGAAGAGAAAGTAGGAAAGGGGTACTGAAGGAATGATCAGCCATGATCTTATTGAATGGTGGTGCAGGCTCGAAAGGCTGAATGGCCTACTCCTGCACCTATTTTCTATGTTTCTATAACCAGGGGGCATAGATTTAAAGTAAATGGTAGGATGTTTAGAGGGGATTTGAGGAGAAATGTCTTCACCCAGAGTGTGATGGGGATCTGGATCTCAATGCCTGAAAGGGTGGTAGAGGCAGAAAATGTCATCACATTTAAAAAGTACCTGGATGTGCACCTGAAGTGCTGTAACCTACAAGGCTACGGACCAAGAGCTGGAAAGTCGCATTATGCTGAATAGCTCTTTGTCGGCCGGTGCGGACATGATGGGCCGAAATGGCCTCCTTCCGTGCTATAAATTTCTGTGATTCTATGATTCTATGATAAGAATAATAAACCCACCATCCAGAATGCTCCTGGTGTGAGATGAGTGTTTTAAAAAAGGTCCATTTACTACGTTAGATTTTTTGTAGTTGTTATGAGCACGTCTATACCTAGGGTGACTAAATATTGCTAGCCTGGTTAATAAATAATTAATATTTATTTCAGTGTTGAAAATTTAGGCCTCACATAGCTTGGGGAGAAATGGTAAAATGCTGTTTCTACAAATGGGAAAATGCTTTGGTCAAGTAGTTATTCCGTGATGCCAAGCATGGGTTTTATTAGCATTTACAATAGAACGTATACTTATAGTCACCTGCACAAAGATCACCATCTGTCCATTGCGACTATGTGTTGTAGTCCTGACCCACAGCTGATGGATTTCAGAGGGAGCGTTACAACATTTGGGTCTGCACTTTATATTCTCTTGAGTTCTGTGTCACTCCTGTAAGTGGGAGCCAGTGTGATTAGCGAGCACAGGGTTGATAGGTGAAAGGGACTTTGTGCAAGTTAGGACACGGGCAGCAGAGTTTTGGATGACCACAAGCTTGCATAGCATAGACCATGAGAGGCTGGCCAAGAGTGCCTCTATTTTCTTTTTATAATATGGTGACCAGAACTGTACAGAGTACTCCAAGTGTTGTCTAACCAAGGTTTGAAACAAGTTTAGCAGAAACTCCTCTACTTTTCAATTCTATCGCTCTAGAAATAAACCTGAGTGCATTACTCCTACTTTTTCGAAGGTGGATTAGTAAGCTCTCAAGTGAGATGAGGCCAATTGTAAAGCAACAAATGGGTTTATTTACTTTTACTATATGAACAAACGCAATGGGGCTGAAACTTCATGATTGTTCTACTGGACTCTTGTCATAACTTTGATGGGGATCGACCTGAACTGCCAGAAACTAGGACTGGACCTGGTTATTCCAGTTCCTAACCTAATGCCAAGGTTTCCAAAGCCTATCTCTGCCTTCCACTTATAAAGTCATTGACAAACTCATGGATGTGGGCCCATTCAGAGGTCTAGACCAGAGTCCACGATTGTGGTGTAAGTGTCAGGATTACAGGCCCACAGGTTTTCAGGGCCAATATATTTTACAATGAATTCAATCTGTTTCCTAGTGCTCCTGGTAAGAGGGTAAATAAAGTATTCCACTCTATCCTTGTCGATGGGCCAATCTCACTTTACAGGCTAGCAATTAGCCAGAACTAAACATTTTCTTACAGGATGTACATGTTCATAACTCAATCAGCAGACTCGCCATCTCCCTTTGGCAGATTAGAAAGTCTCTCTCTTTGTGACAAAGTCAAAATGGCGACAAGCTGATATTATTTTCACTGAGAAACAGAGAGTGCCAAAAACAAAACCTTTATCCCTCGCCCAACTCTTTTTGTCGAGGATTGGTTTGTTGAGCTGCCAATCAAAACATGCACCTTGAATGAGGTACCTCCCCTGTTAGCTATGCCTCCTGCTGTGCTCAATGAATGGAAGCCATTCTAATATTACCGCTGCAAATATTTCTTCGAGTTGATAGGCAATCTCTTCATAGCAACATCATAATATAAATTAGCCCCCTAATCTTTCTACACTAAATAGATAATAATCTTGAAATGTGACAGGAAATTATCCGCTATGAATCAGTCACTTTCATATTCTCTAAAGTAGCCACTCAAATTATTGGAGTAATTGAATTTCACATGTATAGAACAGTCGGAATCACTACAATGTGCATTTAATTCCTCTCTGAGTTCCAATTTAAAAAAAATCTTTTTTTGCTAATATGAGCAAAAAAAGTCTGTGTAGGTACTAAGTGGGGGGCTGTTTGAATTGGAGAGCATCAGGGAATCCAAGGGTGCTGAGTTTCATTGAGTAGTGGCAGTCATGGAGCCCTCATCTCTCCCAGAAGTGATTGCTATAGTTACGGCAGTCTATAGCCAGCACTGTTGATGCAGATTGAGTGGAGAGATAGTGGAGCATGGAGGGAGGGGGGGAGAGAAACACCTATCCCTGCCTGCAATAGCAGCTGCACTGAAGGACCGCAGCTCCTTGGGATGGAAGTCTAGCACATACACTGTTCATTCACACTAAAAGCCACAATGAGACTGGATTATGGGTCAGATTAACCTGCGTGCTAGGGTCCTTGAATAAACTGTCCAAGTTTGTATCATGGTCTACTCCACCAGCCCCCAGACACCTGTAATAGACAGTTTTCATTGTAGATTATGGGGGGAAGATGCCATCAAACTACTGTTTTAGTGATCAGTAAGCTGCTCAAGGTCTATAATCCTGGGTCTGCTGAAAGCTGTGTGGGTGTGGTAGTGTAGTGGTTATGTTACTGAACTAGTAATCAAGACGCCTAAACTAATAATCCAGAGAATGTGAGTTTAAATCCCACCATGGCAGTTTGAGAATTTGAATTCAGCTAAAAAATCTGGTATCCATAAAAATGACCATGAAGCAATCGGATTGTTGCAAAAACCCAACTGGTTCACTGATATCCTTTAGGGAAGGAAACTGCCGTCCTTACTGAGTCTGGGCCTATATGTGACTCCAGTCCCACACCAATGTGGTTGACTCTGCAGTGGCCTCACATGCCAAACAGTTATATCAAACCTCGGGCAGCTAGGGATCGTCAGTTTAAAGATTGCCCAGCCTGCGATGCCCACATCGTGAGAATGAACTTAAAAATTGCTAATACACCAGTAGTGTGTGGTCTCCACACTTCTCTTCTTAAAGGGCACAGCAACCAAATAAGCTGCTTCACAAACCGTTATTTGTCTGTTGACGGAGAGAAGCTGTGGGTCATTTTCATTATATAATGCCATGCACAACTGATGCAAGAATGCATTTTGACACCATTTATGTCCTTTTCTGTGTTTTTAAACAAACAAGGAACACGTTTTCATGAAGACAGCGCGCTTTTAAACACTTTCAATGATCATAATAATTTGAATGATTATCAGCACCTCCAATGAGAAAACAGTGGTTTAGATGTCAGCTGAGTCACAGAAACTGTAAGGGATGCAGTCATGAATAATCACTGGATGAGTTTTGCAAATTTAACAGCTAGCTTCAGAGTGACATTGGTGGAGCGCTGCGAATTACATCAAACATCATCTCATCGGGTCACTGGGAGATATAAAAATGGGGAAAAAATAAGGACACCTTATCTAAAGTATTTTGGGTCCAATCTTTTTCTCTTCAGGTTGTTAGAATTTGCCAAATACAGCAAGTTGCAGCAAGACCCTGCTCCATTTTAAAGGGCTACCCTTAGTGCTGGTCTCTGGTACAGCAGCAGTTTATTGCCAGTGCCCTATTGCAGTCCGGTAAAAGGTTGGTTCCCCAGTGCAGTCAGAGGTGCAGAGCTCACCTCCTTTATATTATAGTGTACTGTTAAATGTGGGAATGCCACCCTCTTGGTGTCAGTGGCACACTATCAACACAGAAGCATCTCTAATGGCAGCTGGGTTGATCTAACCCAGTCTGGGGGTAGATTTTCCCCTGCACCACCCAAGTGGTAAATTGGCAGAGCGTATCGTCCGCCTGTTGTAGAATCTGCTCCAAAAACATTGGATCCAACAAACTGTTTCCTTACACCTGCCAACCAGACCCATATGAAGATTATTTAGGTAAATTAATAGTTCTAGTTGTACAATCTCTATTTGAGGATACCACGTTGAGCAACTGAAGTATAACATTACTTTGGATCATTTGCTCTTCGAAAGAGACGGCACAGACTTGATGGGCTGAATGACCTCCTTCTGTGCTGTACTATTCTCATCGTCATCATAGGCAGTCCCTCAAAATCGAGGAAGACTTGCATCCATTCTAAAAGTGAGTTCTTAAGTGACTGAGCAGTCCAATACGGGAATTACAGTCTCTGTCACAGGTGGGACAGACAGTCGTTGAAGGAAAGGGTGGGTGGGGAGTCTGGTTTGCCGCACGCTCCTTCCGCTGCCTGCGCTTGATTTCTGCATGCTCTCGGCGACGAGACTCGAGGTGCTCAGTGCCCTCCCGGATGCTCTTCCTCCATTTAAGGCGGTCTCTGGCCAGGGACTCCCAGGTGTCGGTGGGGATGTTGTATTTTATCAAGGAGGCTTTGAGGGTGTCCTTGTAACATTTCCTCTGCCCACCTAGGGCTCGCTTGCTGTGTAGGAGTTCCGAGTAGAGCGCTTGCTTTGGGAGTCTTGATTCAGGCATGCGGACAATGTGGCCTGTCCTCAAATCTGTACTATTCTCTGATCCTTTCCTGTTTCATTTTGGAATAGTGGCAACGCTGGCAAGAGCATTGATTGCCCATCTCTACTTGTCCTGAGGAGGGAGTGGTGCTGGTGGGTCTTTTAGGAGCGATTGGCTTGCTAGGCCACTTCAGTGGGCATTTAGATTAAACCATGCAGTGTGAGCCTGGAGTCACATGCAGTCAGATCGAGCAGGGATGGCATTCTCTGACATTTCGACGACAATCAGGCAGCTTTCATGGTCAAAACAATGTCACTTGTAGATAATCAGGGAGGAGGTTTTTCTTTCCTGCCATTTTTGTTCCAGTTTTTGCTGGAGAAATCAACGATAACAACTTGCCTTTAATAGTAAAACATGCCAAGGCACTTCGTAAGATTGTAATCAGCCAAAAATTGATAGTCAAAGAAGAAGATACTAGGATCGGTGACCAAAACCTTAGTCAAAGAAGTAGGTTTTATGAAGTATCTTAAACAAGGAGAGAGAGGTGGAGAGGAGGAATTTATGGAAGGAATTCCAGATCTTAGGGCCTGGGTAGCTGAAGGCACGGTCGCCAATGGTGGGGCAAAGGAAGTGTGGGAATGCACAAGAGACCAGAGTTGAAGGAATGCAGAATTCTACGAAGGTTGTAGGGCTGGAGGAAGTTACAGAGATAGGGAGGGGTGAGGCCATGGAGGGATTTGAATATGAGAAAGAGAATTTTTAAATGGAGACATTGATGGATTGAGAACCAATGCAGGTCAGCGAGCAGCACATCTTTATTAGTTAGGTTTAGGTATCTTACCTCTTCTTGTAGTTGTAAGGGTCCGAGAGTAATATTTTCTTTGTCCTCTGTGCTAGGGGGACCTGTAACAATGTCAAAATAACAATGCTTTTCAGAAGTAGTGCTTTTCTGTGGAGCTCCATGTTCAGAGAGCTTAGGTTCCATTTTGTCATGTATCTTACATTATTATATATAACTGTATCCTAACATGCTATACATGACTGTAATAAGATATGACCTGTAACCACCAGCATATCTTACCACCAGGGGTGCACTTGCAAGAGACAGGTATATAAGGACAGGTCTCAGGCAAGTGCAGCATTCCAGAGCTGTGAAATAAAGGTGCAGGTCCAGAGTGACCTTGACTTCACTACATGCCTCGTGTGAATCTGTACTGAGGGGACAGGACTTTACAGTGGCGACGAGTTACGGGATTACAGAATCCACAGAATGGCGAACAACGGATCAGATGAAAAGTACAATGCTGGAGACAATTGGGAGGACTTTATAGAAAGGCTCCAGCAAAGCTTTGTAACCAAAGACTGGTTAGGCGACGATAAGGCAGACAAGAGAAGAGCCCATCTCTTGACCAGCTGTGGCTCGAAAACATACGCTTTAATGAAGGATCTGCTGGCACCCGAAAAACCAGCAAGCAAGTCGTTTGAAGAATTGAGCACACTGGTAAGAGACCATCTGAAGCCAGTGAGCAGCCGACACATGGCCATCCACAGGTTCTACAACTACAGACGCTGTGTGGGCCAGAGCATACCCGACTTCGTGGAGGAACTTCGGAGGTTGGCTAGTTTATGTGAGTTCTTCGATGATCTGAGGAGAGAAATGCTGAGAGACTTTTTCATTGAAGGAATAGGCTACGCAGGCATATTCCGAAAGCTCATAGAGACCAAGAACCTGACCTTACAAGCAGCAGCACTGGTTGCACAGACATTCTTGGTAGGGGAAGAAGAAAAGCGGTTGATTTACAATGCAGGTACGACAACTAACGAAATATTGGAACAAGAAGTTCACAGCACTAAACAAGCTGCTACCCCCACACACAGACAAAACCGGGAGAACAGGCTCTCGACAGCAGGCAGTGGCGCCAGAAGTCATCAAGGGCCACAGGAACGGCCGTTCACACCTCATCAACCCACAATGCGAGCAATCAACTACAAACTGAGAGAAGCTCAAGAGAGATCAGCCAGACGCAACTCATTCTTTGGGAACACTTTGAACAATGGAACCGGTCTGTGCTGGAGATGTGGGGGTGGGCACTCGTCAAGGGGATGTTGATTTCAGCAGGCTGTTTGCAGGAACTGTGAATATACAGGGCATTTGGCCCACATGTGCAAAAAAACGGCAGCTCAGCTGCTATATGAATCGGATGGGTCGGAAAGCGGACCAGAAGACGATGGGGACAGTACCCGGGACACCGATGTACAGCAGGTCAACACGATCAATGGCCGCTGCTCCTACAACAGGACGCCTCCTATAATGATGAGGGTCCTACTCAACGGGATACCTGTCAACATGGAGCTGGATACGGGAGCGAGTCAATCTCTCAAGGGTGCTCACCAATTTCAACAACTGTGGCCGCATAAAAGAGACAGACCAAAACTCACAAGGATCGACACCAAACTAAGGACTTATACCAAAGAAATCGTACCAGTCCTCGGCAGCGCCATGCTCTCTGTCACACACAAAGGGACAGTGAACCGACTTCCCCTGTGGATTGTCCCCGGAGACCCCCCCAGCACGGCTGGGGAGAAGCTGGCTGGCAAAACTAAACTGGAAATGGGATGATGTCCATGCCATGTCATTAGAGGAATGGACCTCCTGCTCTACAGTTATAAAGCGATTTGAACATCTCTTTCAGCCAGGTGTGGGCACTTTCAAAGGGGCCAAAATCAAAATCTACATCACACAGGATGCTAGACCGGTCCATCACAAGGCCAGATCTGTACCCTATGTGATGAGGGAAAAGATTGAACACGAACTAGACAGGCTTCTGTGGGAAGGCATTATATCACCTGTGGATTTTAGCGACTGAGCAAGTCCCATCATCCCAGTCATGAAGCCTGATGGATCTGTACGAATCTGTGGGGATTACAAATCTACCATAAACAGAGTCTCCCTACAGGACCAGTATCCGCTGCCCAGAGCGGAGGACTTATTTGCCACATTGGCTGGAGGTAAACTTTTCTCAAAACTAGACCTCACATCTGCGTATATGACGCAAGAATTGACCGAGGAATCCAAGCTACTCACCACCAACAACACACATTGAGGTCTTTTCATGTACAATCGATGCCCATTCGGCATCAGGTCGGCAGCTGCCATATTCCAGCGCAACATGGAGAGTCTGCTCAAGTCCATCCCGGGGACGGTTGTATTTCAAGACGACATACTTATCACGGGCAGGGACACCGACTCCCATCTCCGTAATTTGGAGGAAGTACTAAAGCGGTTTGATCAGGTAGGCCTATGAGTCAAGAAATCCAAGTGCCTGTTTCTCGCACCCGAGGTTGAATTTTTGGGCAGAAGGATTGCCGCCGATGGAATCCGCCCAACAGAATCAAAAACAGAAGCAATCCGCCTGGCACCCAGGCCCCGGAATGTCTCAGAACTGCGCGCCTTTCTCAGGCTACTCAATTACTTTGGGAACTTTATGCAGAACTTAAGCACGCTGCTGGAACCTCTCCACGTGCTACTCAGGAAGGGGTGCGATTGGTTTTGGGGGGACGCCCAGGAACGCGCCTTCATTAAGGCACGCAACCTTCTGTGTTCCAACAGTGTTTTGACTTTCTTTGATCCAGGTAAAAAGCTAGTTCTCACATGCGATGCGTCAGTGTATGGGGTCGGGTGCGTTTTGCAACATGTCAATAGTGCGGGCAAATTACAACCCATAGCTTATGCCTTCAGGTCACTTTCGCGGGTGGAGCGCAGGTACGGAATGGTAGAGAAGGAGGCGCTCGCGTGCGTGTACGGTGTCAATACCTTTTCAGGGCCAAGTTCGCGTTAGAAATCGACCACAAGCCCCTCACGTCCCTCCTATCTGAGAGCAACGCAATAAACGCCAACGCCTCGGCGCGAATTCAACAGTGGGCACTCATGCTGGTGTCCTACGACTATACCATAAGGCACAGACAACTGTGCCGACGCACTCAGCAGGCTACCCCTGGCGCCCACGGAAGGGTCTGATGAATAGGACTGTGAGATAGTCATGGCAATCAATGCCTTTACGTCCACAGGTTCGCCCATGATGGCTCTCCAAATCAGAGCCTGGACGGCCAGCGACCCCACGTTATCCTTAGTAAAAAGATGTGTCCTAACCGGTGACTGGGCAGAGGCTCACGATGCCTGCCCCGAGGAATTAAAACCCTTTCACAGGCGCATGCATGTGCTATCACTACAAGCAGACTGCCTGATGTGGGGCAGCTGAGTAGTCATGCCTCTGCGAGGCAGAGAGGCATTTGTCCGGGAGCTCCACCGTGAGCACCTGGGGATCGTTCTCATGAAGGCCATAGCCAGATCCCACGTCTGGTGGCCTGGTATTGACGCGGACTTGGAGCTCTGCGTCCGAAGGTGCACCATTTGTGCCCAACTCAGCAATGCCTTTAGGGAGACTCCTCTGAGGCCCTGGCCCTGGCCTACCAAACCGTGGTCGCGGGTGCACGTAGACTATGCGGGCCCATTCATGGGCAAAATGGTCCTCATAGTTGTAGATGCATTTTCAAAGTGGATCGAATGCACCATTTTAAACTCAAGCACAACCTCCACCACTGTGGAGAGCCTCGCAACCATGTTTGCAACGTACGGAATCCCTGACATATTGGTCAGTGACAATGGTCCGTGCTTCACCGGCGCAGAATTCCAAGATTTTATAATTGACCACGGCATAAATCACGTCAAGACTGCACCATTCAAGCCGGCCTCCAACGGCCAGGCGGAGAGAGCAGTGCAAATCATTAAACAAGGCATGCTTAAAATCCAAGGTCCCACACTGCAGGGTCACCTGTCGCGACTACTACTGGCATACGGATCTCGTCCGCACTCATTGACTGGGATCCCCCCCCACGCAACTGTTGATGAAAAGGACTTTAAAAACAAGGCTCTCATTAATCCTCCCAGACATGCACAACATCATTGAGGCAAAGCGCCGTAAGCTGATTGAGTACCATGACAGAAATTCGAGGGGGAGATGGAATGAGATAGGGGACAAAGTGTTTGTACTAAACTATGGCAGGGGTCCCAAAGGGCTTGCAGGGACAGTAATGGGCAAGGAAGGAAACAGGCTACTGGTAGTACAAATGGATAATGGCAAAACCTGCCGGAGGCATGTAGTCCAAGTCAAAAGCAGATTTACCAACAACACTGCGGAACCAGAGGCAGACTACAATGTGGAACTCGCACCACACCTGGTGGACAATCAGAGGGAACAACCTGAGGAAAGGGCAATCCCAACAGACAGCCCAGGCGAGTCAACAACAATCACACATTAGAATATAAGAACATAAGAATTAGGAACAGGAGTAGGCCATCTAGCCCCTCGAGCCTGCTCCGCCATTCAACAAGATCATGGCTGATCTGGCCATGCACACCAATCGAAACAGACAGCCCAGGCGAGATACCAGCAACCACACCCAAAGAAAAACAGACACCAAGGCAAACAAGTGAACCACAACTCAGACGCTCCATGCGAGAGCATAGACCACCTGAGAGACTGAACCTATAAAGACAATAAGACCTTGGGGGAGGGTGATGTCATGTATCTTACATTATTATATACAACTGTATCCTAACATGCTATACATGACTGTAATAAGATATGACCTGTAACCACCAGCATACCTTACCACCAGGGATGCACTTGCAAGAGACAGGTATATAAGGAGGGCAGAGAAACCCAAGGCAAAGAACAAAAAGGGCCACTGTACAGCAAAATTCTAAAAGGACAAAGGGTATTAAAAAAACAAGCCTGAAGGCTTTGTGTCTTAATGCAAGGAGTATCCGCAATAAGGTGGATGAATTAACTGTGCAAATAGATGTTAACAAATATGATGTGATTGGGATTACGGAGACGTGGCTCCAGGATGATCAGGGCTGGGAACTCAACATCCAGGGGTATTCAACATTCAGGAAGGATAGAATAAAAGGAAAAGGAGGTGGGGTAGCATTGCTGGTTAAAGAGGAGATTAATGCAATAGTTAGGAAGGACATTAGCTTGGATGATGTGGAATCTATATGGGTAGAGCTGCAGAACACCAAAGGGCAAAAAACGTTAGTGGGAGTTGTGTACAGACCTCCAAACAGTAGTAGTGATGTTGGGGAGGGTATCAAACAGGAAATTAGGGGTGCATGCAATAAAGGTGCAGCAGTTATAATGGGTGACTTTAATATGCACATAGATTGGGTGAGCCAAACTGGAAGCAATATGGTGGAGGAGGATTTCCTGGAGTGCATAAGGGATGGTTTTCTAGACCAATATGTCGAGGAACCAACTAGGGGGGAGGCCATCTTAGACTGGGTGTTGTGTAATGAGAGAGGATTAATTAGCAATCTCATTGTGCGAGGCCCCTTGGGGAAGAGTGACCATAATATGGTGGAATTCTGCATTAGGATGGAAAATGAAACAGTTAATTCAGAGACCATGGTCCAGAACTTAAAGAAGGGTAACTTTGAAGATATGAGGCGTGAATTGGCTAGGATAGATTGGCGAATGATACTTAAGGGGTTGACTGTGGATGGGCAATGGCAAACATTTAGAGACCGCATGGATGAACTACAACAATTGTACATTCCTGTCTGGCGTAAAAATAAAAAAGGGAAGGTGGCTCAACCGTGGCTATCAAGGGAAATCAGGGATAGTATTAAAGCCAAGGAAGTGGCATACAAATTGGCCAGAAATAGCAGTGAACCTGGGGACTGGGAGAAATTTAGAACTCAGCAGAGGAGGACAAAGGGTTTGATTAGGGCAGGGAAAATGGAGTACGAGAAGAAGCTTGCAGGGAACATTAAGGCGGATTGCAAAAGTTTCTATAGATATGTAAAGAGAAAAAGGTTAGTAAAGACAAACGTAGGTCCCCTGCAGTCAGAATCAGGGGAAGTCATAACTGGGAACAAAGAAATGGCAGACCAATTGAACAAGTACTTTGGTTCGGTATTCACTAAAGAGGACACAAACAACCTTCCGGATATAAAAGGGGTCAGAGGGTCTAGTAAGGAGGAGGAACTGAGGGAAATCTTTATTAGTCGGGAAATTGTGTTGGGGAAATTGATGGGATTGAAGGCCGATAAATCCCCAGGGCCTGATGGACTGCATCCCAGAGTACTTAAGGAGGTGGCCTTGGAAATAGTGGATGCATTGACAGTCATTTTCCAACATTCCATTGACTCTGGATCAGTTCCTATCGAGTGGAGGGGAGCCAATGTAACCCCACTTTTAAAAAAAGGAGGGAGAGAGAAAACAGGGAATTATAGACCGGTCAGCCTGACCTCAGTAGTGGGTAAAAAGATTGAATCAATTATTAAGGATGTCATAGAAGTGCATTTGGAAAATGGTGACATGATAGGTCCAAGTCAGCATGGATTTGTGAAAGGGAAATCATGCTTGACAAACCTTCTGGAATTTTTTGAGGATGTTTCCAGTAGAGTGGACAAGGGAGAACCAGTTGATGTGGTATATTTGGACTTTCAGAAGGCTTTCGACAAGGTCCCACACAAGAGATTAATGTGCAAAGTTAAAGCACATGGGATTGGGGTTAATGTATTGACGTGGATTGAGAACTGGTTGTCAGACAGGAAGCAAAGAGTAGGAGTAAATGGGTACTTTTCAGAATGGCAGGCAGTGACTAGTGGGGTACCGCAAGGTTCTGTGCTGGGGCCCCAGCTGTTTACATTGTACATTAATGATTTACACGAGGGGATTAAATGTAGTATCTCCAAATTTGCGGATGACACTAAGTTGGGTGGCAGTGTGAGCTGCGAGGAGGATGCTATGAGGCTGCAGAGTGACTTGGATAGGTTAGGTGAGTGGGCAAATGCATGGCAGATGAAGTATAATGTGGATAAATGTGAGGTTATCCACTTTGGTGGTAAAAACAGAGAGACAGACTATTATCTGAATGGTGACAGATTAGGAAAAGGGGAGGTGCAACGAGACCTGGGTGTCATGGTACATCAGTCATTGAAGGTTGGCATGCAGGTACAGCAGGCGGTTAAGAAAGCAAATGGCATGTTGGCCTTCATAGCGAGGGGATTTGAGTACAGGGGCAGGGAGGTGTTGCTACAGTTGTACAGGGCATTGGTGAGGCCACACCTGGAGTATTGTGTACAGTTTTGGTCTCCTAACTTGAGGAAGGACATTCTTGCTATTGAGGGAGTGCAGCGAAGATTCACCAGACTGATTCCCGGGATGGTGGGACTGACCTATCAAGAAAGACTGGATCAACTGGGCTTGTATTCACTGGAGTTCAGAAGAATGAGAGGGGACTCATAGAAATGTTTAAAATTCTGACGGGTTTAGACAGGTTAGATGCAGGAAGAATGTTCCCAATGTTGGGGAAGTCTAGAACCAGGGGTCACAGTCTAAGGATAAGGGGTAAGCCATTTAGGACCGAGATGAGGAGAAACTTCTTCACCCAGAGAGTGGTGAACCTGTGGAATTCTCTACCACAGAAAGTAGTTGAGGCCAATTCACTAAATATATTCAAAAGGGAGTTAGATGAAGTCCTTACTACTCGGGGATCAAGGGGTATGGCGAGAAAGCACGAAGGGCGTACTGAAGTGCATGTTCAGCCATGAACTCATTGAATGGCGGTGCAGGCTAGAAGGGCTGAATGGCCTACTCCTGCACCTATTTTCTATGTTTCTATTTTTTTCTATGACAGGTCTCAGGCAAGTGCAGCATTCTAGAGCTGTGAAATAAAGGTGCAGGTCCAGAGTGACCTTGACTTCATTACATGCCTCGTGTGAATCTGTACTGAGGGGACAGGACTTTACACATTTATTTTATTTCTTTTGCATGGAGTTCCACTGGTCAGTGTCAGCAGTAGTCATATTAATTAATTGGGAGGTTTAGAGGAGATATGAGGGGAAATGTCTTCACCCAGAGGGTAGTGAGGTCTGGAACTCACTGCCTGAAAGCGTGGTAGAGGCAGAAACCCTCACCACATTTAAAAGATATTTGGATGTGCACTTAAAGTGCCGTAACCTACAGGGTTATGGACCAAGAGTTGGAAAGTAGGATTAGGCTGGATAGCTCTTGGTCGGCCGGCACGGACACGATGGGCCGAAATGGTCTCTTTCCATGCTGTAAATTTCTATGATTCTATTTGAATAGTTGATGTGTATTTCATTTTGTTATTTTAAAAAGAGAATTTTTGAGAATTCATTATTGAAGCGAGTATTGAGCATTAAACCTTTTTTGATTAGCTGAGGTATTTTGAGTAGTATTTTCATTGGCTGAGATATCATGACTGTGTTGTATCATCATGAGAATTATTTAGGTAAATTAACGATCCTATTTGTACAACCTCTGTTTGGAGGATATGATCATTCAGCAACTGAAGTATTTACGTTACTTTGGATCATTTGCTCTTCCAAAGAGCCAGCGAAAGAATCATGCGATTCACGTTAGTACTGAGTTATTTAATAAATTTAACAGCCAAATTCATTGTTGTGCTAAATTGTTTCATTTTAAAATAAAGTTCCTGAAGATGCTTGTGGGTGGAGTAAATCATCAGCATAAAGCCCAAGTTTTGCCTCCATATTTATTGAACAGCATTATCTGTCATCTAACAACTGTAAAACTGTCAGAAATTAATGACATATTTTGACGTTTTGGATCAGAATGAGCTGGTTAAAGGATTATGGACACTCATTGAGAGACCTTTCTAATGACCTTTCTGCTGTTCAGTCGGCAGTTAATGATCTCCGAAGTCAAGTCAAGACTCACAGCACTGCCTGTCAAATCTTTATGACATCTGACCTTTTAATAAGATTCCTGTGGATCATAGAAGATAGCTTATAGGATTTTTAAAACAAACTTTTGTAGTGAATGCCAAAACAGCCCCATGCTACACTGATCTTACCTACCAGTCTATCAGAGTTTCCTTGTATTTGCAATGTGGACAATACTAGCAAGCTGCATTCAGTGCCCATTCCTCATTGCCCTGAGAAGGTGGGGATGGGCCTTCTCCTTGATCGACTGCAGTCCTAATGGTGATGGTGCTCCCATAATGGTATTAGGTAAGGAATTCCAGGATATCGGCCCAGTGACAATGAAGGGATGGTGACATATGTCCAAGTCAGATGGTCTGACATGGAAAGAAACTTATACGTGCTGGTGTTTCCATGACATTGCTTTTCTTGGCCTTCTGAGTGGTAGAGTGTGTAGGGGAGGGAGGTGCTGTCTACATAACCTTAATGAATTATTGCATTGCATCTTGTAGATTATACTGCAGCTGCAGTGCGCTGGTGACAGAGGTGAATATTAAGCTTAGTGACAGGGCTCCAAACAAGCAAACTGGATGTTGTTGGGGCTGTACTCATCAAAGTGAGCGGTAAATGTTCCATCGCATTCCTGACTTGAGCCTTGTAGATGGTGGAGAGGCTTTGAAAGGTCAAAAGATGAGCTGTTGACATGGCTGGTCCAGTTAAGCTTCTGGTCATTGGTGACTTCCAAGATGTTAATGGTGAGGGACTGGGCGATGATGGTGCTGTTGAAAGCTGCACTTACGTTTGTTTGAAATTATCATTATCTGCCATTTATGTAGCACAAATGTTGCCTGCCACTTGTCAGCCCAAGCCTGGATGTTATCCAGGCCCTGCTGTAGTCTAGCATGGGCTGCTTCATTATCAGAGTAGTTGTGCATGGAGCTGAACACCATGGAAAATATCAGCGCTCAGCCCCACCCTGAGCGTATAGTGGGCGAGCTGAACATGCTTCCCTGAAGAACTCCTACACTGATGTCCTGGGGCAGTAACTTGCCTCTGACAGTCACAGCCACCTTTATCACATTAATTATCTGAAAATTGGGTTGTCAAATGAGATTGCTTCTTTTGTGATATTAATATCTTGACATTGGAAACATTTATGGAGTTTATTACACATATGTATGCTTTCAGTCAGAGGTCACTGGATAGCGACAATGAGTATGCACTCTGGATGATTTGGACTACTGTAACTCGGGAACACTAAAGCCAAGTGTAGATCTGGTAATTCAGCTCAGATCCAGAATCAACTGGAGACCTTCCTGATCTACAAGGCTTGGGACCTCAACACAGACTAGGTTTATCCAGCGAGCCATCAGGAATGCACGACTTCCAATTCATGGGACTGAGAATATCTGAAAATAAAAATAACTTCAACATAAACAAAAAGACAAGTATCTTTCTGAAATAAAACTTCCATAATAATGCTGTAAGTAGTACGTGTCAAAATGAGATGCACTAGTACTTCATTTTTTAATTTTAAAATGTATAATATTTGCTAACGTTTTATATTAAGGTAAACTGACTGATCAGCAAAAGATCCAGTGGTGCATCCAGCAGGTGGGTCTGGTACATACTCAGTTCGACTATTCAGTATTGACTGGTTTGTTGTCTTCAAATAAATTGTAATGTTTTCATCAACAACTCAATAGTGGTGAGGATCAGATTCATCAGGAGGCCACGATACTAATTGAGGAGGAGATGTTTACGTAACGGGTGGTACTGTTCCTTATTATACACATCACCAGGTGGTAGGCACTGCATTATCCCAGAGGGTCTCTATAGATGTTCCCACAGTGACTACCATGCAGAGATGTTAATGCAGTGACATAGCAAGTTGAAACACAAGGGATGGCTACCATGGGAACAGGAGGCTCCCCCACAGAATATAGAACATTTTGCTTGCTGTTCAATAACAACAATAACCTCTTGAATTTCTGTAGCACTCAAGTGCAGGAAGCAATCTCAAAGCACTTCACATCTAGAAGGGCAAAGTGACGCCAAGCAGGAGGTAAAATGGAATAGGTTAAGGTGGGGGTCAAAAACAAGGCCAGAGAGAAGCATTTTGAGGATTTTTTTTTTAAAGCAGGAACAGAAATAGCAGAGAATGAGCTAGCGAGGGAATTCCAAGAAAGTGGGAGTGTGGTGACTTTAGAGGAGACCACCAAGGAGGAGTTACTTGGTGTCGGGGGAGCGGAGGGTTTGTCCGGGGATGTTAGGCTGGAATAAGGTAGGTAGGCTGAAGGAGGTTGGGAAGGTAGGACGGGGCAAGGCCATGAAAGTGAGCAGAAGAATTTTGAGTCACAGAGAGTTACTGGAGCTTGGCGAGGACAAAAGCAATAGAAGTGCCAACATTTGTATGGGTGAAGAATTAAGCTGTGGCATTATTGATGACTGTAGTTTATGAAGGTTAGAAGTGAAGACGTTCACTTGGAGAGCTTCAGTGTTAACAAAAAAAATCCAGGAGCAGTGTTTAAAGGTAGTTTTTGATTGGGAATACATCTCAGATCAGAGTACAGGGTACCAGCATACGCCTGGTGTGACCATTCAAAAATGCAGCAGTCAGGCCATTTGCCTAAAAGCCCCCAATGAAATTTGGGATGGTGAACGAAACACAAAGACCCAACCAGAATGTGAAAATGCAGGAGGCTGATGGCCACGAGGCACATGGGCACACCTGCCAGCTAGTTAGACCTTTCTGCACTGCTAAGCTCCAGGCAGTAATTATGACTGGAGTCAACGTCACACAGCAGAATTCAAGGCACAGGTAGGTTTGGAGCAGTGCAAAGTCAGGATTTGCCTATCACGTGACAAAAAGGCTCAGGCTGCAGAGATTTTGGCCAAAGGGTGAAAACAAACGCTAAATGGGGCAGTGCTAATAAGACTCGTCTGTTTGAAAGTCTGGATTTAGTGCATAATTGGTGATTACCTGAGCCTGAAACAACAACCCAACTCTGGAGCAGCAAAGCAGCATTACAGATGGCTTAAAGTCGAGGTCCAACAAAAAACAGTGACCTAAAGAATAGACGGTGGGTGGAGAAAGCACAAGAGATTCAGCAGCTGGCCGACAGCCATGATGTGCGAGGATTCTTCACCGCAGTCAAGTCCACCTACGGCTCAAACACCCAAGGCCCCACCCCACTGCTGTCCAAGAACGGGGAGACACTCATCAAGGACACCGAGGCAGTCGGGACCCGCTGGAAGTAACACTTCAAAGATCTCCTTAACCGAGGCTCTGCCTTTGACTCGAGTGTCCTCGACTCCATCCCGCAGCATGCTACCCGCCACCATCTCAGCAAAACCCCAGCCCTGCACGAGGTAGAAAAGGCCATCCGTCAGCTCAAGAACAACAAGGCAACGGGAGCGGATGGAATCCCCGCTGAGGCACTAAAGTATGGCGGAGAGGCACTATTGGCATCAATACATGACCTCATCTCTCTCATCTGGAAGGAGGAGAGCATGCCGGGAGATCTTAGAGGTGCAGTAATCGTGACCATCTTTAAAAAAAGGGACAAGTCCGACTGCAGCAACTACAGAGGGATCTCCCTGTTATCAGCCACTGGGAAAGACATTGCTAGAATCCTCCTCAACCTCCCAGAACCACAGTGCGGATTTCGTCCTCTTTGGGGTACAAAGGACATGATTTTTACAGCGTGACAGCTGCAAGAAAAATGCAGGGAACAGCACCAACCCTTGTACATGACCTTCTTTGACCTTACAAAGGCCTTTGACATTGTTAACCGAGAGGGGCTATGGAGCTTCCTCCTCCGTTTCGGTTGCCCCCAAAAGTTCGTCACTGTTATATATGTAAACTTTACTCTGTATTTACTCTGTACAGCCACCAGAAGGCTCATCCCCGGGAGTCCCAAGGGATCCCATAATCCCTTGGGAGCACAGGTATTTAAGGAGGCTTCACAGGTTGAAGATGCACTCTGGAGACCTGCAATAAAAGACTAAGGTCACGGCCCTGGACAACATGGACCACTTTCCATACCTCGGGAGCCTATTATCAACAAGGGCATACATCGACGACAAGATTCAACACCGCCTCCAGTGCGATAGTGCAGCCTTCGGCTGCCTGAGGAAGAAAGTGTTCGAAGATCAGGCCTTCAAATGTGCCACCAAGCTCATAGCCTACAGGGCTGTCGTGATACCTGCCCTCCTGTATGGCTCAGAGAAGTGGACCATATACAGCAGACACCTCAACTCGCTGGAGAAATACCACCAACGATGTCTCCTCAAGATCCTGCAAATCCCCTGGGAGGACAGATGCACCAACATTAGCGTCCTTAACCAGGCCAACATCCCCAGCATCGAAGCACTGACCACACTCGATCAGTTCTGCTGGGCGGACCACATTGTTCGCGTTATGTATGTAAACGTTATAACTGTGTAAGACTTGCCACCAGAGCGCACACATGTTCGAGGCCCAAGGGTCACCTGCACACCTCATGCAAGCGAGTATAAAAGGTTGTCTGCCATGCTGCTCTGGCACTCTGGAGTTTTATTAAGGAGACTAAGGTCACATCAGTTTAAGCTTATAGTACTCAGTCTTCTGGAATTATTCTAAACATAACAATTGGCGATGAGTAACAGATCACAAACTTTCATGTGGTTATAGCTGCCGTTGGTAATCTTGAGCAATTTGTACAGGGTGATGTGTAGAATTTACCAATATTTCACAAAGATTCCTTGTACCTTTCCCCTGCAGAGGAGAAGAATCCCTTTTTGGACTTTTAAAATGGAAGGAAAATCTTTGGGACACAAATTAGTTTAAAGAGCAGACTAGGCCTGCAGGGGATAAAAGGGGATGCATTCATGGAGACACCCCCCCCCCACCACCGCCCCCCCCACCAGTGTTTGGACTCATAGGAAAGAGAATTTAATTTGGAACTCGATGAACATTTTGGTATCCTAGGAAAAACTCTGAGGAAGATACCTAAGAGCTTTACAAGTTTAAGATCTCTAAAGGAACACGTTGGAACAGACTGCCAGAACAGAGGGTGGGATTTCACTCAGGAATTGGGTATTGGAGCTAATTCAATTTGTCTGGGAGAATGAGTCAATTGATAACTAATAAGAACTGTGAGGCATAAAAATTCGCTCCCTAGGACATAAACGCATCAAGAGCTATCAGGCTGATCACTGGAGACCATTATTGGCATGCATGTGCAAATAGGCCTATAGAAATCACGGGCCCAGCCAAACGGCCCAAGAGTTTAAACACTGCTTCAACAATGCCAACCAGTGATTTCCCACATTACCACATCATAATCAAATTACTGCTGAACGAGCCTGCCAAATTCTGACAAAGAAGAGAGCTCAAAACTAATGAGCAGCTCCCTTGAAACAAAGAGCTGGGCCAGAGTTGGCGGGAGATAAGGAAGCCTTTTTGGGGTATATCTATTCCCAGTTTTACACGGGAAAAAAAGCAACAGGAGGTGGGGAATGAAGAAATGGAGTAGTGGAGAAAACTATAAGAAACCATCAAGGATCAACCGAGCACACCGACAGCAAGAGACCCATGAAACGGAAGGTTGTCAGCAACCAAATTGACAACCTGGGCCACCACAACCAGCAAAACGACCAACCGAAACTAACTCAGCAAAAACCAAAGAATCGACATTTATTTCCACTCTACAATCGACTTCTGAATGACCAACGGGTGAGAAATTACCTAAAAGGACTAACTAAAACTATTCCTAACCAAAGAAAGTGGGTACTTACCCCATACATCCAAAACGCGACTTACCGCATCAGCGGACTCACCCCAACTGAAGACTACGCAGTCCGAAGTCCTCTCCTCCATCCGGGGTACGGCTCGCCTAGAAGGCAAAGTGCAGTGAACCCCGAAACCGCAATTCACCGACAACTGTCAAAAGGGATTGGTGAGCATAGCCCCTGAACCCTCAGAGCTATAACTTAGTTAGTTAGAGGAATTGGGAAGGGGAGGCTGGGATAACTTGTGTAAATGTATCTGCATTCTCCTCTTTACCCCATTTAGAGTTTAAGCTGTATTATTTTACCCACAGGCTGTATTTTGACAATTTATTCAATGTGTGGTACCCCTCAGTGTGTATTGGTATCACTATGCTGTGTGTGTTATTAAAGGTGTGCCTTTTACTTCTTTTTAAACATAATAAAGCCATACCTGCTTCCTACCTTGAAACCGATTGTCTGTCCAAGTCTGTCACAGTCCCTTCATAATTCCAGAGTCTAGAACCAAGGGTGTGGGAGCGATTCGAAACCGTTCATAAACGGAAAGCTGACCCCCTGAAAACCACCCCTTACAGATAATGGCGACTGCGGCAGGACTTTGGGGCAAGGGACGTGATAAGAGAGAGACTGGTTTCAGGAAGAGAAGCAGGACTTTCAGAAGACTTTCGACAAGGTCCCATACAAGAGATTAATGTGCAAAGTTAAAGCACATGGGATTGAGGGTAGTGTGCTGATGTGGATTGAGAACTGGTTGGCAGACAGGAAGCAAAGAGTAGGAGTAAATGGGTACTTTTCAGAATGGCAGGCAGTGACTAGTGGGGTGCCGCAAGGTTCTGTGCTGGGGCCCCAGCTGTTTACATTGTACATTAATGATTTAGACAAGGGGATTAAATGTAGTATCTCCAAATTTGCGGATGACACTAAGTTGGGTGGCAGTGTGAGCTGCGAGGAGGATGCTATGAGGCTGCAGAGTGACTTGGATAGGTTAGGTGAGTGGGCAAATGCATGGCAGATGAAGTATAATGTGGATAAATGTGAGGTTATCCACTTTGGTGGTAAAAACAGAGAGACAGTCTATTATCTGAATGGTGACAGATTAGGAAAAGGGGAGGTGCAACGAGACCTGGGTGTCATGGTGTCAGGGAGGTGTTGCTACAGTTGTACAGGGCCTTGGTGAGGCCACACCTGGTGTATTGTGTACAGTTTTGGTCTCCTAACTTGAGGAAGGACATTCTTGCTATTGAGGGAGTGCAGTGAAGGTTCACCAGACTGATTCCCGGGCTGGCGGGACTGACATATCAAGAAAGACTGGATCAACTGGGCTTATATTCACTGGAGTTCAGAAGAATGAGAGGGGATCTCATTGAAACGTTTAAAATTCTGACAGGTTTGGACAGGTTAGATGCAGGAAGAATGTTCCCAATGTTGGGGAAGTCCAGAACCAGGGGTCACAGTCTAAGGATAAGGGGTAAGCCATTTAGGACCGAGATGAGGAGAAACTTCTTCACCCAGAAAGTGGTGAACCTGTGGAATTCTCTACCACAGAAAGTTGTTGAGGCCAATTCACTAAATATATTCAAAAAGGAGTTAGATGTAGTCCTTACTACTAGGGGGATTAAGGGGTATGGCGAGAAAGCAGGAATGGGGTACTGAAGTTGCATGTTCAGCCATGAACTCACTGAATTGCAGTGCAGGCTCGAAGGGCCAACTGGCCTACTCCTGCACCTATTTTCTATGTTTCTAAAATGGAAGAGGGGCATTCCTCATATGTGTTTAAGAGGGTAAATGTGGCTAAGGAGTGGATACTCAATCTATTGTATGTTGAGCATCCAGAAGATGCTGCAGCTCAATAGACTGTGAGCAAGGACCATAAAAGGTCGATAGAGAAGGCCATTTGGCTAGTTTGCCTTCAGCAACAGATCCGGCTTCTAGATGAGAATGAGAAATTAAAGGGAGTATTGAGGCAGGCAGAAGAGAGGTCCAGTGTAAGGGCCACAGTCGGGGAAAGGTTGTGGACAGAGGTGGGACAGTTAAAGGAAAGTAGAGAGCTCACTAAAGAAAGGCACAAAACCCAACTGGACCTTTTACAGTGTCAGATTATTGAAGCCAAGAATAGCGAACTGGCATTGCGGGAAGAGAATTCCTGCCTCGCCAAGCAAGTTAAAGAGCTATAACTTAGTTAGTTGGGGGAATTGGGAGGAGGGAGGCTGGGATAACTTGTGTATATGTATCTGCATTCGCCTCTTTACCCAATTTAGAGTTTAAGCTGTATTATTTTCCCCACAGACTGTATTTTGACAATTTATTCAATGTGTTGTACCCCTCAGTGTGTATTGGTATCACCCTTCTGTGTGTGTTATTAAAGGTGTGCCTTTTACTTTTTAAACACAATAAAGCCATACCTGCTTCCTACCTTGAAACCGATTGTCTGTCCAAGTCTGTCACAGTCCTTCATAATTCCAGAGTCTAGAACCAAGGGTGTGGGAGCGATTCGAAACCGCTCATATAATGTCAGAAGGGAAAGCTGACCCCCTGAAAACAATCCCTTACAGATGATTGGGAAGCCTTCGTTGAACGTCTTGACCAGAACTTCGTGGCCAACGAGCTGGATGTGGACGATAAAGTGATCACCGTTTGTGGGTCTACAACATACCTCATCAAGCATCTGCTAGCATCGACGAAACCAACAGAAAAGACATATGCAGAGTATGCTAGTTCGGGAACACCTCAAGCCGAAGGAGAGCATCTTAATGGTCAGATATCGCTTCGATACGCACCATCGCTCTGAGGGCCAGGATGTGGCGAGTTATGTCGCTGACCTAAGACGCCTTCTGGGGCCTTGCGATTTTGCTGAATATATTTTGTTGCGGGACTTTATCGTGCTTGGAATCGGCCACGAGGTTATTCTTCGCAAGCTGCTGTCTGCCGTATCCCCAGATCTGAACAAGGCCATCACGATAGCTCAGGCTTTCATGTCCATGAACGATAATACTAAACTGATATCTTCTCAGCATCGAAGCTCACCAGCAAGTACTGTGCATAAAATAACGCTGTTAGCAGGCAGAACTGTACATGGCAGGGCCTACACGTCTGCAGCTGCAAGACCTAGGATGACTCAGAGTCTGCCGTGGGGCGTGAATGCGAATCCACTAACACCATGTTGGCGCTGCGGCGGTAATCATAGAGCCCATCAATGTCGATTCAAGCACTACGTGTGCAAAGGCTGTGAAACAATGGGGCACCTCCAGCGAATGTAAAAACGTGCTGTGACTCACCACGTGGCAGAGTCGGCAGAAGATGGTCGATCCGAAGTGGATCACGCAGAACGAGTAAGAGAGGCAACACAACCCGAGGCCGAGGAAGAAGGTACTCACCTTCACCACCAAGAGCCATCCTGTAATGCTGTAAATAAATTAAAAGGCATTCCAGTTTCCATGGAATTGGACACAGGCGAGTCGATCAATTATGAGCCAGAAGACTTTTGAGAAACTGTGGA